>NC_090920.1:1659502-1691328 GCF_040956055.1 Brachionichthys hirsutus | reverse complement strand
GGGGGGGAAAGTGATGAGGTCGCAAATGGAATCCCGCGGAGGGAAACAAAAGATGAGGAGATTGTTCAGTGCAACCGGACTCTCACGCCGGTGCCCCTCTTGGACACGTTAATTGATCTCATTTGTTACCCATACCTGCCGGATCAAGCTGCTATCATTACCTGGGTGAAGGCGAGGGGGGGGGGGGGGCTCAAGTTGTCATGTCTTGCTCAGGTGTAGAAAGACCAACGACGGCAAAAAAGCAGATATTAAGTCAGGAGAGATCAGGCAGTGTGAGAGCCAAGGCGAACCAGAGGGCAGTCCTGCCGCTCTAGTCTTACAGGCTTCATTTCACCGCAGCTCTGATGGGCCTTGAAAACAGACACCCTCAAATATCCCAATTACACCTGCACTTCTTGTCCTTTTGTAATTGGGATTTTTTTTTTTTTTTTACTCCCTTCTCCGCGAATCTCTCTCCGAACACAAAGTGGACAATTGTCCAGCACGGGAGTTGAGACGACCTGCTCAAACATCCACGTCTGCTTTACTGAAGGCGAGTGGATCGGGTGTGCTTTTAATGGACACCGTCTTGGTCCGAGCTCTTGGAAATATCTGAGCCACGTTTTATTCGCTCTGAGAACATTCCGGGCCACCCTCGCCGGGATCCCAATATATCCCGTTATCGCCTTCCTAGACATCACGAAGCTCGGGAGTCGTTTTGAAAAAGCGAAGCTCCAAATGGGAGGAACAGTTTGAGCACGCCGGCTACGCAGAGCGATGGTCGATTAGCCGGATCATTAGCATTCCCCTCACGTTAAGTTCAACCCTTTTATCACCCATTAAAAGTGATGTAGTGGCTTCGCCCGGGCCAAAGAGGCAGAGAAAGTCTTTGAGGACTTTACCCCTGGTGTTTTCACGAGCTGACAAACCGCCGTGTGGTTGAGCGACAACGCTGCGCGTCCCCTTGCCCCCGGCGAGACACGAGTTCAAGCGTGTTTGTTCAAGGTCTGCTGAAAGTATACGCCGGCGATCTCTGGCTTGCGCTCTTTTGTCTCGGCGTGGCCTTCTTTTGGCGGGGGGGGGCGACTTCGCCGCCCTCCCCGGCGGCGCGTCTGCCGAGCTGGCGTGGTGGGGCGAGAGCCGTCTCCAAGCTTGCCCGCCAGCCTATCGCGGCGTCCCGTGCAGCGCTGTCGAATGCGAGGCGGGATGGGCGCCGTTCAACCCAATTAGCGAAATCCACGCTGATGTTTGGGAGAGGCGTAAAAAAAAAAAAAAAGATAAATCAAATTTGTTTTTATTTCGCCCTCTCCCCTCCCTTGTCTGTCATCTGCCAATTATACTGGAAGTAAGAGAGTGGCACCGATTAATGACCGTGGGCCAGAGGCGGGCACCGGCGCTGGCGCGGGAACAGCAGGTTTCAAGCGTCGGGTGGCGTCACGCGAGGCCTGCTTCTCTCCCGACGCTGAAGCAAATGAAATGAGACTAATAGGAAGCTCATTTCCAGCCACTGATTATGAGGTTTGGGAGCTCCCGAGGCATCGCCCGTGTCCAGGTCTCGGCCCACATCACGGGTGTCTTCACATAATGTCATTTTGGACATGGGCGCGTCTGTCTCACCCCCCCCCCCCCCCCCCCCCGCCCGAGGTCATCCTTCTTCCGACTCTCTCATTTTAGTTTAGTTCCGCAGCAAAGGCGGGCTAGGGAAATCCACACTTTCCTTTGGGGGTGTTAATTAAAGGGCGCATCCAAAATTAATCAGCGAACTCACTAGGGCGAAGGGCGATGTGTCTGAAGGCCTGGAAACAAAGTCCGTCGAGCGCCCGCGGAGAAAGGAGCCCTCGGCTATGAGCGGGCAACAAAACGAGTGCACAGACGGCGATCTGACACAAAAATTTGCGTAAGTCTAACATTTTACACTCATTTTCCCTGTCAGCTTGTCACAACGAATTATAAAGGTTCATTCGCTTATCTGGCTGAAGGAGATCGCGCACACGCCCCGGCCGTCTGCACACCATCATATGGCCGACGTCTGCCGGTGGAGACCTGGCGCTAAGCATCAAGCTAAAGCTACGTCTGTTTCATCGCCGGAGTTTGGCTAACCCGTCCCCAAATCGCCGATTCTCGCTCGCTGACAATCCAGAGTTCACGCAGCAGCTTCCGAATCCGACTCCCCTCCCGTTCCAGATTCAACCTTGAGCCAAAGGCGCTCCGCTTGCTTAGGTTGATTCACTTCCTTTCTCCTTTCACTTTCATTACGCCGGGATACTTAGATAACGCTCCATTTTTTGTCTTTCAATTTATCTTTGGAGTTTTTTTGTTTTTTTTTTGTTGCCGTGTTGTCTAATTAGCACAGTGCCCGCAGGCTATTTGTGACCTTTCCATATGTAAATAGACGGATGCCTCTCCCCTCTTCTCCTCCGTCCTTCCCGCCCTGTCTTTGACGGACGAGCGCAGTCAGAGGAAGCCAGCGCTCGTGTGTGTGTGTGTGTGGATGGATGACACCACTCGAGGCATGTTTGGCAGAAGCGCCGGCGATATCAGTGAGCGAGGTGTTTGGGAGCGCTGTGATTGACAGCTGCCAGGTGTGACTCCGCCAGCCCGACAGTGTGTAGCAACTGTCTCCTGTCACTTCCTGTCTCCTCAGCGCGCCGAGGCGCCGCATCCCTAGCCGTCCTCCAAGCATCCTCGCTCTGGGCAGCTGGAGAGCACTCCGGAGAGGCCTCGCTGATCCGCGGCTGCAGTTTCTGGATTTAGTTGTGGTTTGATACGAGCTTCCAGGCTAGTTATTTTTTTTATTTTTTTTGTCAAGCTGATGTTGACGAAAGGGCGGTGAGATCCAAGAGCTTGGGATCGTCGTCGTCTCCGAAAGTCAAGGGAGACCAAAAATCTTGCTGATCCAGAGATCAGTCTGGAATCTTTGTCTGCTAATCTGACGGCCCGACGCACAGAATTGTTGGTCATAGTTATTGAAAATTGACCTTTTAGAATAGCCAAATAATAATAAAGACTTGTAATATTTGCTCTAAAGCAAGGTTAAAACGAACAGCTTAGTCTTCTGCATCACTCTTTGCTTTGCTAGAGCCTCGTCTTTTATTTGAGGCTTGAGTTTCACATCTTTACTGAGCATCCAGAGCAGCCGGGCGAAGGGATTCAGTTGCGTGCAAAAAAGTTCTAAGGCTCAGAGAGACTCGCCAACACTAGCAAATCCCCTGCATAGTTTTGGGTGAATATTAAAAATTCAAGTTACATGCAAGTTAATGTAAATATAAACCGGTGCCACGACCCCGGTTTGATTAATGGGCTCTCGGGCGATCGAGCTACGCTCGCGAACAAGGTTGGAAGTCGGTGACACGCCCTGGCTGTTGGAGAACTTTTCTCAACGCCGAAAATGGAACACTGGGAGCGTTATTCATCCCAATATGGATTCTTATTCCTCAGAGACAATCCGCCGTTTTTTTTTACTCGCATTAGCATATCTTCCTGGAGAGGCGGCTCGATTGCCAAACCGGATCACTTTAAGAGACAAATGCATGCGCCGCCTGTGAAAGTGAACCCGGCTATTATGGCATATTAATTGATGGTAATCTTTCGTGCCAGTTCACCGCTTAGAAATGGAAGATCTCTGACCTGCGCCGGTGATAAATATAGATGCGCAAAAACACACACGGAACTCGGGGGCTTGTCATCGTCTGTGCGCGCGGCACTCTGCAGACGAGACGAGACTCGGCGGGTAAATAAAGCTGAAATATATGCGGCATAATTGTTTTACCCAGAAATTACATGTAATGCGTGAATAATGTCTACAAATGGCAGGTCTCTTCCTTTCATTTTCCGGTAGAAGAGTGTATTTACGGACTGCCGCCTGGTCCCCGGAGGCCCCCTGTCCCCCCCCCCCCCCCTCAGCAGTATTTAATACCTCTAAAGTGCATAATTGATGATCAGAGAGGCTGTGATGCTCTGTTTGGTGTGTAAAGGACTTCTTTCAGAGAGGAGTGGAGAAGGGAAGGGGGGGGGGGGAAGGAACGCTACACCTCTGGTATCATGTGCCGTATTTGTTCTAGTAGTGGCGAAGACAAACGCGGCGGCGGAGTCCTGTCTCTGGAACCGACCGGTGTCTCTTTACCGGAGTCTATTTGTGCAAGGGAACCGGGTTGGTTGTTCCGCGGCTCCGGCCGAACTATTGGTTGCACTGAAAGCCACTCGGCGTGATTCCGATCTGGCACGGTGACCTCCAGAGAGGGACACCCGCAAGGCTCTCTGCGTCCAATGGTGTCCATGTCCTCCCCGCAACCACAATGGAGGGCAGGGGACGTGACATCAACATTATTTCCTCCTATTCCCCAATCGCACCTGCTCGGCCGCGAACCACCGCCAGGGCCCGGCGTGCATTCCAGGCCGACACTGATGCGAGGTGACCGGACCGGTCGGTTCACACGGCCCCTCCAGGGGCACTGGGGCGGCAGCCAGGGTCGCGCGCAGACAGCTGGAAGAGGAGGAGGAGGAGGAAGAGGAAGAGGAGGATGCAGGGCATAAACAGCCATGAGAGAGAATAAGTGGAGTTGGAGCTGACTGGTTCAGCCGAGCAGCGGAATGTCAGGAACAGCAGCCAAAGCGCTGCTAAAGAGTTATTCAAGTGAAATCCACTAAATTCAGAGTTTTTTTTGTTGTTTTTTTTTTTTTAAGTGGTTAGAGCTAAATATCCGTTTCCTCCTAGATTTATTTGAAACACGCTGTCGCTTAAATGACGGATATTATGTGACAACTGAGCAGAAATTAGGTCAAAAAATTCTCCAAAAAAAGTACAAAATAATTCAGTAATTTGTAGTTGGATGCTTGCTTTCTAGATAACATCTTCTTATGTTTACCCTAGCCCAAATAAATAAAAAAATGGAACGAAATGTTTAACTTTTATTTTATGTTTTAGAAATGTAAACTAATTTTCGATTATCTGCTTTTATTGAACAGGTTAGTTTTAAGGGTTAACTGTTCCTAATGTGCTTTTGATGCCAAGCTAAAATGCTAAACGTTCATGGATATTTAATAATGTGCGTTTAGAACGATGCATAATTATTAAAATAATAATAAACTAGAAAACAGTCAGAGTATAAAATATATATAATTAGCCAGTTTTAGTTTGAAAACTATTTATTAATTAATAATAAATCTAAATGTCAAACTTTAAACTCTCACATTCAAAAACAGCCTCACAATGGGAAGTAGAAAACAAAATAATATTTGATAATTGGGATTTCAAAGACAGCTGGTCCTTTAAAATGTATTGCCTTTTTAAAAGAATAATTCTGGTGATAGAAGAAGAAATACTTTTCTTATTATACAGAGGGGGAAAAGAATATTTGTCAAAATAAAATCCCTCGACAACAAAATGACATATTTATACTTTTATACTAGTAAAAGATGAATCAATAATTGTCATTAAAGAAGTCTATCCCTCCATTAAGGCTTTCAGGCTAATTCTGCCACCCGGACAAATTTTCCACAAGTCGCTTTTGCTCTGGAGGAAGTGTTAATTAAAACGACAAACCTTTCTTTGGTGTGTGTGTGTGCGGGCATAACCCGGTTCTCGCCTCACACACACACACACTCGACCCTATTAGCCGAGTGTGTGTGCCCCAGCGCGGGGCGGCTTTTTGTCGGCGAGCCGTTCCTCCGCTTTTTATTTCCCCCCCCCTTTTTTTAGACTTTTTTTTGGGGGGGGAGGTAGAATGAAAGACAGGCCTGAAATAATGTGTTTAATTTGGAGCAGCTCCCGACTCAGCAGGTGAGAGGAAAAAGGGGGGAGGAGAAAGAGTCCTTTTTAGTGTGCTGGTCTTCTCACCTTCTGGTCGGACGTGGGGGGGGGGCAGATAAGGGTCTCACTTCAATTGCCCCAGCTGCAGACCCTTGGCTGTCGGTCCGGACCATGGCGACATGTGGAAAGCAACCCCCGCCATCTCTCCCCCCCCCCCCCCCCCCCTACCCGGCCACCGTGAACCAGAACTCCTAATTATCTCTGAATAGCAATTTTATTGAACCCTAATGGGTGGCGAGGCAGAGAAGCCCCTCCTCCTTGTTACACGTGCACTTCCTTTGAGCTAATTGTTACTCTTGTGCTTCCCGGTCGACCCGCGCTGACCCTGCGACCCCGGGTCATCACTTTATTATGTTTTGTTATTATTTGTTATCCCGAGCTTTGCAATACTTTAAAAATCACGAATCCTGGAGGCCGAAAAACGCCAATAATTTCAACGCCATCTTTGTTTCTCTCCCCCCCCCTCCGGCCCGGAGCCAACAAAGCCCCGTCGCAGCCAACGTTCTCCCCCTGATTGGACGGGATCTCCAGCCTATATCTGCTCATACAAACACTGTTTGCTCTGGGCTTCCTGTCTGTGGACTTACATTACAATGTGTAGATTTAGAGATTGGGGAACTAAAGTCGGCAGGCTTTTCAGTTGGATCCCGGCGCCCCCCCCCCCCGTCTCCCCTCTTCCCGGCCCTCTGCCTGTCACGCCGCCGTCCAATACCAGATGGTAGGCGCTCAACACGGAGTCCAGCGCCGCTAAGCTAAAATACCTGATTACAATTCACCAATACAATTCAAATATCACGGGCCGGCTTAAGGATAATACCTCTGTAACAATATCATTTATTTTTCCCCCTGTTCCCTTCATCCGTGTTTTACTGGGAGAGGAGACGGCAAAGCCCTTCCTCAAATGGATAAAAAGAAAAGATAATGCTTTTTTTTTTCTTCTTCCTCTCCTGTCTTCTGTTTCTGGGGAGATTATTTATCCCTCCTCCTCTTCCTCCTGTAAACTGGCAATAAAAAAATAAAAAGGACGGGGGGGGGGGGGACGACTATCTCAACAACTTTTGCTTCGATTCAACTCAATATTTTAGGGAAATGAGTTGAGGAAATAATTGAGATGAAAATATTTATGGGATGTAAATTGTGCCCTGGTTGACATTTTGGAGAGACGACAATAATGAATGAAAATGTTATGCTGTGTATTCATATTTGATGAGTCTGCAGCGCGGTCATACATACACATATATATATATTGTGTTGTTGTTGTTGTAATAAAGTGACATGAGCGAAACCTAAAGGCGATTGTGCTTCAAGAAAATAAAGCTATCATTAGCATTTAATGCAATCTGATCTAAAATTAGATACTTTGCAGACAAAGAAGCCACGAAGGTTTATTTTACACACTTTCTCCTTTGTGTTGTTGCATCATTATTATTTCTTTCTTTGGGAATGTCTTTTTATTGGCAAAATACATTTTGCATGCCAATTGCATTGTTTTAGATTTATTTGCACGTGCACAAAAAACACAATTAAATCAGCGACGTTCATTTCTAAACGCAACCTCAGTTCGGTGTCTCCAAATGGGACGTTTCCCCCTTTAGCTTTAAGGAAGTCATGTCGAGTGAAGCATCATCTTCATCAACTTCGCCCGACTGATTTTTGGAATTTTCTCATGATGTTGCAGGAAGTTTCCCTCGGCTGCAAACCGAGCTTCATTTTTTTTCTTTCTTCTTCTTCCAAATGGCGAGAGGAATCAGCGGTTGCTGCTGTTCGGAGACGAGGAGATTATTCTTCCGTGGCCGGAGTGTGTTGTTTTCACTCGGTGTGATCACTGGTGTGGGCAGAGGTGCGTCTAGCCGCCCACACCGCTGCCCATGTAGCACCCACAGCACCAAACCATTAGCGGCCGACTCGCATCTCAACCAGTCATTACTCATTCAGCTCCTTATTTTTGTTTGGTTTCCCCTCTGGCTCCTAATTAATGCTTAATCGAAACTGCTGAACTGAGCTGCGCGGAAAATTCATGAATATTGAAATCGACCCTGACGTTTTTTTTTCTCACTTTCTCCACTTTTTTTGTGTTTTTTGGGGGGCGGGGGGGGGGGGGGCTTGTCTATAGTTGTAGCCAGGCGCCATGTTTTTTTTTTGTTGTTGTTGCTCCCGGAGACGTGAGATATCGCGATTCTTTCCCACTTTTCACCACCACAGCTCCGATGTTGAGTCGAGTTGAGTTTCAAACTGCAGCCTCAGCATCACTTCTCTTACATCTACAAGGTTACCTGGGATTGATCAAGACAGAGGTTTGAAGAGTAAAGGAAAGTTTCCATCCGGAGAATTCATGATGGGATGAAATAAAATTGTTGTCCAGTGCAGTTTATTTGGGGAAAATGTCCCCTTGCTGACTCCAAAGTTTTTATTTTACGGAATCCTGATTTTTGATTTAAACCCACAAATTAGATGCTAAATGACAATTATCGGGTTTTTAATGCAACTTACAGACGATCGCTAAATGTTTTCTTGTTGCCTCTAATGGAACGTGATTATTCATGTCTCCTCGGAGGAGGACGGCAAATGTCTTCAAGGAGCCGCAAAGCGTTTAAACGTATACGCGAGCCGCCGCTGCTTATCACATTTTTTAGATTTTTTTAAAATAAATAATCAGACTCCCAAATGAATTTTTGCTCGTCGGCACAACTCTTTCCTCTCCTGATTGTAAAAACTAAACAAGAGGCACAACCGTGTTGCTGTTTAGTAAGGAAACTTGCTCGGACTGAATTGACGGCGGCGGCGCGGCGACCCAGATTGAAATCTTGTGACAATTTCTCTGAAGTTACTCAAATGCAATTTGACTTCTTGACAAGCGGGATGCAGTTTATAAAACAGAGCACGCCGTCGGCGGAGCCCGCGGCATTTGCATAATGAGGAAACTTCCATTTCCGCCGGCGACGTTTTTTTGACAGCCTCCGACTAAAAGCCGTGCAGCCGAGGAGTGAGAGACGTCGATACGAATAATCCAGATAGGGCGGCGATAGAGCGGCCGCCGGATCCGTCGGAAACAAAACAACTATAGTTTGGATGAAGGAGAAGGTTAAAGGGTGAGCGGGAGCCGCAGTGACGCTAGGCGGCCGTGGCAGGAAAGGGACGGAGGGGCCTCCCGCCCCGAGCGACGGTCTGACTTTGAACGCACCGGAGACGAGTTCCACCGCGGGAGGAACTCTGATAGGCTGGAAAGAAGCATGACGGCGCTGACGCTAATGCCATGCAGCTCCTTTTTTTTTTGCTCTAATTGTTGATTCAATTTGCTAATGACTAATTTGATTTAAGTGGCAGGCTCGTCTCCGTGTGAGCAGGACACGGGAAGCAAACCGGACTGGCGGCGTGACTGCTCGTCACGCCGCCGCCGCTCCGCCGATGAATATTCCATCAGAGTTCACACTTAATTGTTTCTGATTTGTTTCTTTTTTTTTCCGATACAGTGCTTTAGAGCACGCATCAGTCGCTGTGTTATCACCCGTGGAACCCCCCCCCCCCCCCCCCCACTCCGCCTCCCACGGATGTAACCCACCCTTTCCTCCCCCGTCCGACGCTTTCACAAGTGGTGCTCAGATGTCCATCAAACGGGGCGATGAAGGTTGATAAGTTGTTGGAGCCTGTCAACAAAAAGCACTCGACCACTTTACCCCCCCCCCCCCCTCCACCAATGTTTTCCATCTTCGAGCCCCGTCCGGAGATCTGGGATGTGAACGAGCAGGGGGGGGGGGCGCCAATCGAGTGCCGCTACCTGTTGCCAATGCTAATGCGGAACTCCAGAGAGGCAAAGGAAGCGGATTCCACTCGAGTCCACTTGCGTTCCGTTCTCCCTTCGGGAGCGGCTTTGTGTTACTTACGGTTAGATCGGGAATGAAGGTCGAGCGTGACCCAGCGGTTGCAAAATGGTGGCTCAAAGCTGCCCGACAGGAATGGCGAGCGCCGGGTTAAATGTTTCCACAGCGACAGCCGTTCGCAGAATGTCGGCAGAAGCGTATTCCGGCATCGGCGATGCGCCACGAGGAGGAGTTGAAAGACGGGAGCGCCTTGAGGGACGACCTCAGACTGACTGGAAGCTTTGGCGTCCAGCCTTAAATCCGTCTCTGTCCCGGCGCCGCTTCACCTTTGTACTCGCCTTGTTCTGTCCTCTTTCGCCTTTTATCCTCCCCCTTGCTTGGAAAATTCCGTGACGTTGAGCGGAATTGACATTTTTTGGATGTAAATACGTCGAATCAGACGGAAAACGGACGGAAGTCTAATTGTCTCCGATCTGCCGGGCCTGGCATTTGTTGCTCTGGAGATTATTAATACATTCGGCCCGGTATTCATGTATCATTCATTTATTCTTTTCTTTTTGTGGACGAACCGAGGATGTCGGAAGTCGCCGGAAGTCGGAAGGGGAATCGACCAATGAGGCGGGACGACGCGTGTTGCAAAACTTTGCCAGGAAAACTTCCCGCTTGTCGGATGCGAGCTTCCGATGCAAAGCCCCGGCGGGACCTGAGGCGGGTCGCAGGGGAGCGACACTTTAGGGCAGTCTATATCAGTATTGATAAATAAACATTATTTAAAACATCTGTCAGACCCCGTTAAATATCCTCTGTGTGGTTCAGTAGCTTCGCCTACCCAGGGCATCGAATATTTAATTATTGCACTAACTGAATAATGAAAAAGTCCATTTCCACGTACGCAAGAAGACAATTGCATTTCTAATATCTGCATGTGAATTCGTCTTCGCGCACCCCCCCCCCCCCTTCCCCTCCCCCCCCAGCGTCCCGTCTCGATGCCTCGCAGCGCTTGCGAAGTCTCCCGCATTACCACGGCGCTCTTCCCGACTAAGTCTGTTCCTCATATTCGCTTGTCGTGGCTAATTACGTGTTTAACCCCCCCCCCCCCCCCCCCCCCACCCCCCCAACACCCACCCCGACGCTGGCGAGCTTGTTTTACATTCAAATTTATGGGAGCCTCGCTTGATCTGAAGGCGGCGGAATGAGCGGCGGCACCACGGCGAAGATCAGTCTTCTGGTAATTGATTATCCTCTTAGAAAAAAACGACAGCTTCCAGAGGGATGCCGAGGCGCAGTCGTTGACCTTTGACCTCTGGCGGGGTTGAAAGCGTAAAATGCAAAGGTCGTGATCGGCTGGTCGCTGGGAGGAGAGTGCCATTTCTTTTTAATCATGCATTTTTTTCATTTTCGTTCTTTACAATTATTATTAATTCTGTCGTGTGATTTTCATTTTCATGACCAGCAAATGCAAATATTTCTGTTTCCATATATCAACACGGCGCTGCAGTAATAATTTACCGATCCTGTTGCTCGTGGAATAAATAATTACGCACATGTTGTCAATATTTACATTTTCGCTGTTTAATTTAACTCTAATGGAAGTCCCTGGGCGATACGGAGCAGCAGCTGATAGAAGGGAAATGATTCAAGCTTTCTGTGTAATAACACAACTTGCCGTCTCGTCATCCGGTGTAACGTTCAGGGTTTACTGACTGCCTGGAATTTTCGATCGCTGCTGAAGTTGATTTAATTTCCTGCTGATATTTTTCAAACCTTGATGGGGAAAACAAATAGTCTCTGCTAAAAATAAAAAAGAAGTGTTGAAATGATCACCACACAACCTCTACCCTGTACAGTGCTGCCATTGTGCTGCAAGTGTGTGTGAGTGTGTGTGTGTGTGTGTGTGTGTGTGCTTGGCATGCAGTACCAGGCCGGGTCAAAGCAACTTAGTTCCGATCTGTTGGGTGACCTGCCTGAGCCTCGCCGGCCTCACTGACCCACATGATTTCATTATTGAAAGCACACACACACACACACACACAGATACAATTGACGCATCAACATATATATATATGGAAATATAATGAAAACAGCCACACTTAATCACAACTAAAAATGCATACATTATTGTTTTTGTGTTTTTTTTCAATTCAAATAAATTAATCTAAAAAATGAATTTGGATTGGGAAATTTTAAATTCATTTAAAAGGCACAAGGCTGCAAGTGAAACGAAACAACACTTTAAGCTGCCGAAGTAGGATAATTCAAAATTCCATCGAAAAGAAATGTGAATAATTTGTTGTTTCTGCAATTTCATTTTTTGGGGGGGGAAATACACGACACAGATTCCAAACAAAAAGACAAATTCAAGCAGGCTGTGTTTCTGAAATCCCAAATATTTTGCAGAATAAATACCAGATATTGACAGGATGTGATAAAAGTTGTGCTTTCTACATGTGGTGTGATTAAAAATTTAGTGCGTGCTGTGACACACACACACACACACACACACACACACACAGTCGTGCTGAACCAGATCACTAGATGGCGATGTAGGTTAAAGCAGTGTGCCGCCGTTCATGACAGGAAACAGATTTTGCCACAACCTGCTGTCATGTGATCCTTCTCACTCATCCCATGTGGAATTCTGGAATAATATTTCCTCCCATGCTTTGGAGAGGATGCACAAAAGTTCTGCCGATGCCGGAGAAGATTTAAGGTACAACAAAGTTTATTTTTCTTTTTAAAATAAGGTAATATTTATGAAAACATGTTATTTCGGGCCTAATGAATCTATTTTCACAGGCGCTGTTGCAGCGGCGAACAGGCTGCTTCCTGTCCAGCCGGTAACTTTGATGTCTGGTTGCTTCAGAGAAATTTGGTGAAAAGATGGTGAGTCGAAAAACTTATTTTTGTTCTTTAGCTCAGTTTTAGCTGGACAAACTGCTTTTTTTTTTGGAGGGGGGGGGGGGGTCTCATCCTAATATTTGTCTGTCGCTGTTGTAACATATTCATATTCGCACACTTTAACCTTCCTTTCTTTTCCAACACCCCCCCCCCCCCTGTTAATGTGTCGTTGTGTCATGAAAAGCCTCGACGAATCAATCCGCGGCACCTTACAAGGTGTTGTCATGTATAAAAAAAAAAAAAAAAAGTTCCAAGTCGAGCTGGGAACAAAAGTGACGAGAAAACATAAAACCAAAAGAAAGAGAGAGAAAAATGACAAGATGGAGAACGCGTTTAAGGCCGGGAGAATCAAAGTGCCGCCATTTGCATAACCTGCGTGGCGAGCGTTCACAATGCAAACGCATACATCCCATCGACGCATCTCATCACTTCCATCTCCGCCTCTTCTCAATCCTCCGCTTGCATCCGCCCCCCCCCCCTCCCGCTCGCCACCTATACAAGTTGTCATTCCTTCGCCGTGATCGCGCTTCCGTGCCTTCATGTCGCCGCTTGTTTGCTTGAAACGTAATCTGCAGATGTAACGGAGGAAGAAAATCGAGTCTAACAAATGGGCTTGAAAGGCTCGCATCAAGCCCGAGCCCAACAAAGGCAGACAAAACGCCCGTCGTTTTTTTTTTTTTTTTTTTTTGCCTCCCCTCAACATCTGAAGTTGGTGTTTTCAACAGGATTGCGCACGGCTGACGTTCCCCGAATAAAGAGGAGCCGCGCCCGCCGCCGCCGCTGTGCTATACGCTGTCATTCCGACTTGAATGGGGGAAAGTTGAGGCCCCGCTTGTTTGGTTCGGCTGTTGAGGAGAAATTGCTTTTGTTTGATTAGCATTTTGCTGGCGCATGTCAGTTGAGGCGGCGGCGGCGGCGCCGCCGGTTCGACGTGGGAATTGAAAAAGAGACTGAGGCTGCTTAAACGGTAGAATATATAGACGTGCAAACTGCGCGGCGACGGTAGAATAAAATGGCTTTTTGGTCGCACTGAGCGCATACGATTTGAAATTAGCCTCACAGCAGCTACGATTACGGTCATTTGCCGTAATCGTTATTTGTCTGTGACCTACGCGTTACTATAAATTACCGTAATCTGTGAACGCCTGTTTGTCCAAACTGGATGACAGGCTTTCTCCGTGGCTCCTGGTTTCGCTAATGTGGAGGGGTGACGTTGTTTTTGCCCCCCTCCCCCACCACCCCCAGATCACAGAAGTCACATTACGCATCCATGTGACTGCAGGCTCTCTGGTAATGCTCCATAATGGGCCTTTTCCACTGTAAATCGGTCGGATATCCTGCTTCGGGTTACGATACGAATTAATCCATCAAAATATGCTTTTAGTGGCTCCTAAACTTCGATTTCAGCGTAGGAAGCCTCGCCTTCCGTCACGTCGCTGCTCGCCGTTATGCCGTGCATTTGATTCCAGCCATCTCTTTGTCATCCCGGCGTCACCAAAGTGACGTCTTGCTAATGGCGAACTCGCACCGGCGCCGCTCCCACACCTGTAGGCTAATTAGCTGCATTCTTAATAGCGGGCGAGCCGGCATCGAACGCCGCCGATGACGACGCGATTCGGGTTTGTGCGTCATCCTCTCGGGAATGTTTGGTTTGTGACGTTTTATCCGTTTTTCTCGTTTTCCACACACATTTCGGTTTTAATTGGAAATCGGGGGCAGTAAACCCAGAACCTGGCTCTTTTTTTTTGGCGGCAAAATCATTGTACATAAACTCTCATCCATCCAATTTCTTGCCGCTTTTCAGCTTTGGGGGTCATGTGAGACGATAGCTGAATAAAAAGGTAAAAAAACATATATATATATATATATACAGTTATTATATTCTATATATTCATACACGTCGTTTGAACAGAAACGGGGCGAGAGAGAAAGTTTCCGGTCCATTTCCCGGCCATCACTTTCTTTCTGCCAGATAGCGTGTTAGCCGCTGCTCCTCTGACCCGTGATTTTTAGTAGCCGGTGGGATGGAGGAAGCCGAATGCAAGCCTTTAACAACCGGATGAGTGCGCAACAAGGGTTCAGAGTCTTAAAGGTGCAGCGCAGCCCCCCCCAAAAAATGAAAGCGTGAAGCCGAGCGTCGCAAAGCGGCCCCGACTTGAGTGTATTTAAAGACTGCGAGGAGTCGGGTGAAGCCGCGCAGCAGCGTTCGATCTTTAAAGGTCTCCGCCGTTCTCTGAATGATGACTCGCACTCCGAAACTTATTGCAAGGTATCATGGGTAATGGGTTATCTGAGGCCTCCGCTTTCGCGCGGTGATTTCTAATTCTTCTGTAAGACTAGGAGAATGTGTTAGCATCGCGGCGGCGTTCGGAAATGAACCGAGGGAACGGAAAGTGGGGGGGGACCCTTTCTCCTCGGGGGGGGGGATCAATAAGATTCCCCCGGTCTGACTTGGATCAGATCTCCCGACACGAGAGTGTGTTTAGTCCCAATATGCTGCTTTGTTTCCTCATCAATTATGCAGCAACCTGTAAAAAGGCGGCTCTAGGGCGACTCTTCCTTCATGCCCTCGGGGGGGCCCTTTGACCACACCCACTCCCCGTGACACGGCGTTCGCTGTGGGGACCCGCCCGCTGCCCCTCGCTCCTCATTAACCTCGTCTAATTGGATGGCGGGGACGCCCATTGTTTGCCCTAATGAAGCCCCAACGGAAAGACGGAACCTCGGCTGGCTCCTCTGACACCGCTGCGGAATTACAGATCCCCCCCCCCCATCTGTTTTCCATTCGTACGATAGCCCCGCACAGCTAATTTTCCTCAAGCAGCAGAGCCCAGGGTAGAATTAGCTCTGTTTAGCACCCCCAGTATGGATCCCATCCGCTAATTACGTGAGCTTCTGTGGTTCGCTGAGGTTTAAGTACCACCTCGGTACCGTTATCTTCCATCCCTACACCGAGCCCCCCCCGCTCCCCCGCCCCCGTCGCCTGGGAGGCCGCGGGGTTATCGGCGCGGGCCTCCCTCAGAAGGAGGAACACGGCTGCACCTCCTGGACTTTAAGGGAGGTGAATGGACTTGGATCGGCGCTGGATTCACCATGAGGCGGTGACTCGAGGGTTAAATGTGAATGTTTAATTCGCCCTCCAGTGTTTCTCGTCTTTTTAGTTCTTTTTGTTGCCGGGGGGGGGGGGGTTCACTTCACGCTCGCCACCACAGCGGCTAATTACAATTCGCATGTCGCACACGCCGCGCATAATACGAGTTCCGAAACAGAATTAGAATATTCCAAAAGCCTGTGGGGGGGGGGGGGGTGTCATCCGAGGAAAACGAGGGGAAAGTGTGTCTCCCTCTCGTTGCTGGGAGAAGAATGGGGTGAGGCGAGATGGTGTTTTTGTGGCGTGGGTGGTTTTGGGGGGGGGGGGCGAGAGGGAGGCGTCGGAGGGAGTGCGAAAAGTCGGCAACGCTCCCACGCTGTGCGTTCCTGCCTGATGCCGTCCCGGCGACCATCCCGCCCACCCCTCTCTCTTCACACGTCGGGCGTCGCCTGCTTGGCATGTCGGAAAAGCTGCCTGTTAGGGTGGCAGAGGGGCGGCGGCGGCGGCGCTTTCAGAGGGAGGTGGAGGGCAATTGAGTGACATCTGCTCTGTTGAGACCGGGGGGGGGGCCCAGGCCGGCTCCTGGCACCCCCGGCGCCTGTCGGAGGCATTGGAACATCGCTGGTTGGGTAGAGTCGGGGCGGCGGCGGCGGCGGCCGGCCTTAACGGGGAGCCGTTTGCTCAAACAGCATGACATCTCGTGGAATGAAAGCGCTCGCGTCCGGGTTCGCTCCCGGGAGCAAAAGCCGCCGGTCCCTTCCCTCGACTCGACTTTCTCTCGCCTCACACTTCAGGTTTTCCTCAAAGCCGCCATGTCCGGCACGGATTTCCCGCTCAAAGGCGTTTTTCATCCTGCTAACGTGGACGGTGTCGGCGCGACGCCGGGGTTCATTTACGCCGCCAATTACTTTCCTTTCGGCGCCGTCCCCTCCGTCTCTACCTGTCTTTTTTCCCTCTTTCATCCGCTTTTCTCTTTGCGTGTCTCCAAACCAAACACCATTAATGAACCATGAAGCTGACACCGGCAGGAAAAGCGAGCGGCGGCGGCGATATCCCCAAATCCCCCGCCTTGTCATCTCTCCACTTCCCAAAAGAGAATACTTAAGTAAAAGTGACAAGAAGAGGGAGGGACAGGGAAGTGAAAGCACAATGGAGGACGGGTTCAGGAGCGTCCTGTCGGAGGACTCCTTGTTCGGGATGGGGGGGTGACCATTGATGCGTCGCTTTTTCTTTTTTGTGGAAATATAAATAAAAGTTATTAGAGTGATTTCCAGTGGGGGGCGTTGGATTCAGGGAACCTCGGGGTGGCGGAAGGTGCAAAAACACAAAAAAAACCCGCGAGATGAGTGACGTTTATTAGATTGTTCCTAAATGGATCTCCTCCGTCTCCCTCTCAGAAGTTTCTTTCCCTTCTCTTTCATTTTCGACGCCGTTGTCGAGGCTCCGTGATGCCGGAGCGCGCCGTAAATTGATTTCCCGGAAGATGTGATGGATGAATAGCGAACGAACACCTTCATCGCTGACCCCTACGCCGGCTGCTTCTCCCACTGCCCCCCCCCCCCCCCCCCCTTCCTCCCGGTGATTGACAAGGCTGCTAACGAGTGGCGTCGCCCGCCCGCGTTATAATTTCGCTGTGCTGGAAACAGCCGAGACTTGGTCCCGGGGTAATGAGCTCCGGGATGAGAAAGGAGAGGGAGGAGGCTCACCCTGAGAGAGGTGAAATAAAAGAGAGGGAGTAAATAAAAAAAATAAAAAAAAGAAGAGACGACAAAGCACATGAAAGTGGATTAGAAAGAAGTTTGGGTTATCGTCGACTTGAGAGGGGCCGCTCCGTTGTTTATCCGCCGCCTTGATGGGTGCCTTTCATCCGGCGCTTTCTTCCCGGCGTTCCTTCCTCAATCGCCGAGAGGCAGGAATTTTCAGACGTGATATTTGCATTAAAAGTATTTGATTTAAAATCTGAGCGCACATGTGTGGAAACAACAGGCCCCTCTGCATGTGCTGTTAAGAAAAGTAAAGCTAACCGCTAATTTATTCCTCCATGTTGGGTCTGGGGGGGGGGGGGGGGGGCAGGTCCTAGATTATTTAGATGATTAGGAGGTGACAATATGTTGCTGATGTATAATCAGGTTTCATCACAGATTATTCTCACCTTGATTAAAGCCCTGCAGCCTCATAAGGCGGCTCGGCGCTGATTACTAGCCGTGATGGCGCTAAAGACGGGCCTTCGTCACCGCGGGATACCGCCATATCTTTCATTTACTTTGCTTGTTGATCCAGGACCTTTTTTTGTTTTAATTATTTATCTGGAACAAATGAATCCATGTTAGACGGATTCACTTTTCATGGCCCACGTCGCCGCGACGACAGCTCGGCATCCGGGGTCCAAATTGATGGAGGCAAAGATCTAGGGTCTTTTTAAGATATGAACTTTCCTTCCAGACGTTCGCAGACATCGGAAAGATTTATCCCGCGTTAACCAGCAGCACCTAAATGCAGCAGCAAAGACTGCAGGTTTGTCTTGTGTTCTTCTGTCCGGGTGCCTTTGAGGAAGAGGAGGAGGAGGAGGAGGTCCAGCCGTAGATTGTCTCGTTCCTCTTTGATATTAAAAGCATTTTAGGGCGAAGCGTTTGCGTCCTATGCCCCGGCGCGGACGGCGCCCTCCTGTTTGACCACTGAAGCTCACCTAATTCATCCTCTCCGAGTGTGCACGTGTGTTTTGTGCTGAGTGCACAATCGCCGTGGCGATGTCCCGGGGGCCCCCCCACGCGGAGCCGCGTTGTTGTTGCTTAGAGAGCCACTGTGTGCATTTGAGGGGCCACTGAGTCCGTGACCTCGACTCCGGCGCCCCGAGTGCAGCGGCTCAGCGGGCGGGTAATTCCTGCCGAAACCCTGCTGCCACCCCGCTGCTCGGATGACGTGCCCCGCCCCCTCCTGCCCTCTGACCCGCGTGTCTCTGTGGCGATGAGATGTCCCATCACAGGGAGCACCTGGCCACCCCGCCTCTTCTTTCCCACCGATGCGTCGCACCTTCAGGGAGGGACGCGGCTGCCGTTTGAAGGATTTAGAATATTGCCTCCACCTGCAGATATGACGTGACACGTCCGCCGAGTCGGCGAGTGACTCGCTTCCTGTTCCTCCTTTCTCCTCATTGCACTCCGATTAGCTGCACGGCGTGGCTGTAAAAAGGCGGCTGGCGTAATTACCCCGGTTCGCGCGTTTTAATAGAGATGTATGCGCCGGCCGGCCGCCGCCGTTAAATCAATAGTCAACCTGCTTGTTCGTTCAATGCTTCGCGTGTTTGTCCTCAACCTGTAAAGATTGATTATCGGTGGCGGGGTTTCTAATCATATGTGTAATGGAGTTTGGACTGCATTGCTTTAATTGCGAGGAAGGTACTAACTGGGATTTCGTCTGTGGGGCAGCCTCTAATTTGTCTGGGTAAATTGCTATATGGAGGAACAGTAGTTTTGCGTGTGTGTGTGTGTGCGTGTGCCTAAGTGTGTCGGTGTCTCCGCGGCAATCATAACGCATTACTCGGCGCTCATTTTACAATTATCTTCCATGTAGCTCCCTAAAAGCGAGCTTCTACAATTCTTTTCCATTTCGTCCTTTGAATTTGCGTCGTCTTTTTTTCCCCCCCCCAGAAAAACGAGGGTGAAGGTCAATCGCGAATCCTTTTCGCTTTGATTATCGGGGTATTTGCATTTCATTCGTTCAATTTAGTGTGAATAGGCGAGTCTCGGCTCCTTCCTCTGGCGTATAAACTGGTCAAGTTCATGAATAATGTGTTTCCACTCAACATTTTAATGAAAAAAAACATCTATATGATGTATTCTCGTCCGCACGATCTGCCACCCCCTCCCCCGCCCTTCAAAGAGATGGCAGGAAGCGGCATTCATCATTGTCTGGTGCCGTCCCACCGTCCCTGTGTGTTTTTCATCCTGTGACATCACTTTCAAAGTCTACCTCCAAACTGGGGAGAGTGACAAAGCGGTTCTAAAAAAGACGAGGCGAGGCGAGCATATGGCACGATGGAAGGGGGGTGGGGGGGGGGGGGGGGAGGACAAAGTCGCTCCTGCGAGGGAGACGAAGAAAGGGAAGATGGGGAGAGATGCAGAAATGAAGATTATCATCCAGAATATGCGTCTTCCGTGTCTGTTTTTGACTTTCCGCCCTTTGCCAACAGCTTTTTGTTGGCAAAGACTCGTGGATGTAGTTCGAGTGTGTTCGTTTTCCCCTCGCCTTAAAAAAAAACAAAAAAAAACTTGATACTCGTATTTCCCAGAGTTTATGGTGCAAATAATAATAATATGAGCGTGAATTAATAAATCAAATATGGACTCGGTGCTAAATGTCTGGCCATTGTTTGCCTTTCAAACAAGCGCATGCCGAGCCGCGCTCCCGTTTCCTCGCCCGCTTGTGATTGGCTCTGACAGATATTCAGGCATTTGGTGGGGTAATTAGAGAACCTCGGGATGTGAGGTGAGAAGAGGCCTTCGGTGCTCCCTTACTTCACAGTCTTTCCCCTTCCAGGTAATTGCTAGCAGCTGCACAGGCGGGGAACCGAGCCCCCTTCTCCCCTTACCTCCCCTTGTCTTCCTCGCTTTTCCCAGCCTCCCCCTCGGTGCCTCAGATCCCGCAGACCGCTCAGATGTACCTGGTGCTGCAGGAAGCCGAAGCCACTCGCTGACAGGCACCCGAGCGACTGCGGCCGAGTAAACATTGCCAACGCTGTTTTATCCGACGTTGTCCTAAAGGCATAGAGTTAGGGAGGGAGGGAGAAAGAAAGGACGGGGGAAAAAGAGCAGTTTTGTGTTGTTTTTGTGTATGAAAGGAAAGTGAAAGCCAGGCTTCCTTCTCTCCGGAGGAAACAAAGGGAAGCTCGGGCGAGCATCCGACGGCGCGCTAACCACCACCTGCCGCTTCATCCAGGTCTGGGCCGCTTGCGTTCCCTTTGCTTTCTTGGCTTTTTCGTACGAGTGCTAGCAAGAGTTCAGCATGGATGAACACTCGCGCATGAGCAGCGAGAAACTTTTTCTGCTGCTGCAAAAGAAAAAGAAAAAGAAAGTTTGTCCAAGTTTAGACCGAAATTTTGCTTTGGATTTTGCTGAAGGCTGCCGTGAGTTAAATATGATTTTCAGCCGGTCAATAACTCGACACGAAAACCCTGGAGTTCACCCGCGGCCGGTGCAACGGCCGACCCAGCCACCCTTCCCAGCGCCATCACGCTAATACCATCGTGTTCTTCGCCGTAACTCGTAATAAATCGCTTTATTTTTAGTTGGTGACTTCAGCCATTGGTTGAACTTTACACAATACAGGCTTTTTTTCCCCACATGAAGACGTCTCAGTTGTGTGTCGTTTTTTTTTCCTTGCAAGCCTCATTGTCATATCAAAGTGAATCCATACAGTCGCTGCGCCGCGACACATCAGTCAGACAAAACAGTATGCGTAAAGACCAACGGGAAGTAAAGGCTGGAAACACCAAAGGAGCGGAAATCCGACTGTGACGGATGGAAAGGTTTCGCTTGCAGCATACGCAGGACTTTATTCTTCCTTTTTCAGGATTTAGTTAAAGCATATATATTTATGTTTACAACCGATACGTGCAAATTCTTTATTTGTAGACGCTTCTATCCTGCAGGATGGGAAGTGACGGAACGCAAACACCTGACATCTACTTGAAGTATTTACACGTTTCGCCGATGAAATGCATCAAAAAAATATATATACGTTTTCTTGCTGTGAAAATAGCAAAGCAACAACAAATCCGCCGTCGTCTCCTTCAGTAAAGATGACACGACCAATTAGATAATGGAGAATTGACTGACAAGACGTGTGCGGGAAGTTTGTGTCCGTCGCTGAGATGGGGGTGGGGGGGGGGGGGTTGTCGGGAAGGCAATATTGTAGTAAAAATAAAAGCGTGAGCCAGGTGCTTTGTTTGAGCGGCCCTCTGAAGAACGCCACTGCAATTATATGCAACAATGGATGCAGAGGCATCGGTATAGATTCATTACCGTCGACAACCCCGGGCTTCTTTTCCCACAGATCCCATCAGCTGATCCTTCATCCCCCCCCCCCTCGCGCTTTCATTCAAGTCCACTAATTTATACCCAAAACACTGAATAAAACACCAACACAAACGCATGAAGTCGTCTGAGGTGCACAGAGAAGCCGTTGGCGTGTGGCGACCATTTTAATCAGTGCAAATGTGCCATGGTGTCAAGGCGGCCAATCACGAACCCTAACCCTAACCCTAACCCTAACCCTCAGAGAATAATCTGTGGTCAGCGTTGCTTTCTTCGGGGCAGGCTTTGGCGTTTTCCTCCCTCTGAGGTCACCCATCGCTTTAATACTCACCACGCCGAGCCTTGACTCAAACGTCAATCACAAAGACTTTAGAGATATGAAGAAAGGGTTCCGATAACAGGTCATAGATATTAATGGTCTGTAGAGACTTCCAGTCGTCTGGGAACCCGGATGTCTGGGGGGGAGGCTTGAACCGAGAGCCACAGTACCCCGACCGTTGGAGTTCTCGGACTCGCCCAGAGGGCAAAAACGGCAGTCGCAGGAGTTCTCAGCTGAGGTCAAATGTGAATCCTTGTTCGATCTTCCTTGCGGCTCATTCCGCCGCTGATCAGGTCAACTATTGGTAAACGCTGTAGCGCGATGGCAAGTTTCTATTCTGTGGGCTTTACTTGTTCTGGTTGTCTGACTGGTTCCGGGTTCCGTTCCGTCCAGAGTCTTCCCCTTGCCTCCAGGTGAGTCCGAATCGCGTATTGTTGTAGGCTTATAGCATCTATCGAGAACTCCAACGACTCGCCTCCCCTGTCCTCGGGTGACCCTCTTTGGACAAAACGTTAATTGTATCTCAGGTGACCCCTGAGTGAACCTTGTGGCAATGCATTGTGGGGGATCGTGAAGGTTGGAGACCATAAGCGGCCGGCAGATAGCCGTTATCACACAAAAACCTCGCCCGGCATGAAATTCTGGCTTTCCCCCCCTGGGCGCGTTGAAAGGTGAAATGAGTTAAGAGAAAAATGTAATCCCTAAACGGACTAGACTTTCAGAGATTGAGGTATTGGGGGGGGGTTGATTCTATTCTGAGAACAAGTTTTTCTCTTTATTGCCAAAGATTGTTGATACCAAGGCGGGTTGAGAAGCTGGAAGATTTCTTGAGAACATTCCCATCTCATCATGGAATGTGGGCCGAGGATCGGTGTCGGCTCGCGTTTTTGTTTCTGCCTGCAGCTCGGCATGATGGGACGACTAGCGGCGCAACAAAAACAAAAGCACTGGCAGCGCAAAAAACGGCACCGCTTGTTATACCTACTCCTTCCTCTGCCAGGTGAGGCAGTCGGAGCGTTGTGTTTTTGGGAAGTTGACTTGCAGTCCTTAAAACAGTCTGTGTGTGGCAGCTTGTCAATCATGGCGGCTTGCCTGAAACACGGCGCCAACATCGGGTGCGGAAAACTGTTGGGCGCCGCTAGTTTGTCGTTTTGCTCTCATCCTGCTCCTGTCGATCTCTTATTTTCAGTTTCTCCTTCTGTTTATTCGCCCCTGTTGTTGCCGTAGAGCCCTTCATCTTGATGTTTCAACCCCCCCCCCCCCACACCCACCGGCCCTTTTCAATCTTCGCCGGCCAATTACGACCCGATGACGCCATTATCACTTCAAAAAACGGACAAAAAGAGAGAGAGCAAGAAGGACGGGATGGAAGGAGACGGAGAGGAGAGATCCAGCCTGTAATTAGTGGTCCTAACTGGAAGAGGGAACAGGGGGCCACATGGTCGGGGCATCTGTGACGCAACACGCACACACACACACGCACACACACACACACTGGCGTCTGGGGGTCCGGTGGTGTCAGCCCGACTCTGGGCCAGCGTCCAGCGCCTCTGTCCCTGTCATGTGGGCCCGGTTAATGAGGAAGTCACATATGGACCAGGGACCCTCGTTAGCCAGGCAAGCCCCCCCCCCCCCCCCCCCCCCCCCGAACACACACACACACACACACACATTAAACAGGTGGAGGTGAGCGCGCACTCCCAGATTGATGGACTCGAGGCGACGTGGCCAAGCTGGAGGCAAAGACGGAACATGCTGTCATCGACACGGGGGCAACGCCAGACGGACCCGACACACACCGCAGGGATCGGTGTGACACAAGCCCCCCCCCCCCCCCCACACACACACACACCTTAATGACCCGAACCGACTGGAGGGCCGCGCTGAGAGCCCACCGACTCCCGTACTTTAGCTGGATCAAGTAGCCGGATGGCGTGAAGCATCGTTGAGATCCATCAGGCGTCCCGGAATGCCGGGTCGAGTCCCGTCGTTTTTGGTGTTGGGGAATAAACACGTCGCTAAAAGCTTCTGTTTCCACACACGAGGAAAATGTTCCGCTCTCTCTGGCGCTGGTCGCCACCCACAAAAAAAAGTTTCTGTTGCCATTCCAAAGTCTTTTAGAATTCTTTTCGGAGCGAACGCTCAGGAATATACCTGCCCCCCCCCCCCCCCCCCTCCCTCCAACGGGCTGCCGTGAGACCGTCCAGGGAGATTTGACACGAGGGGGGGGGGGGGGGTAACGGCTCAGCTGCTCCTCAGCTCTTTGCTCCTTAGCCGTATACGGCGAGAGGAGGAGGAGGAGGAGGAGGAGGCGGCGGCATCACGGGGCCGACGCTCTTTCACACGGGCCTCTCACCAGCTGTCACCCCCAGCGCACCGCTGAATGGGGCCTGTCACTCCGCCGGGTCCGCCGGGACTTAACTGGTCAGGAGAGGAGGAGAGAAAGGAGGATGGAGGCTGG
The DNA here is from genome assembly GCF_040956055.1 of Brachionichthys hirsutus. Taxonomy (NCBI): domain Eukaryota; kingdom Metazoa; phylum Chordata; class Actinopteri; order Lophiiformes; family Brachionichthyidae; genus Brachionichthys; species Brachionichthys hirsutus. The sequence goes on along the minus strand of NC_090920.1, from coordinate 1,666,921 downwards.
TGGAGGTGTGTGTGTGTGGGGGGGGGGGGGCACAAAAGCAGCTCAGAAAAAGCTGGAAAGCAGAGATTAGGGTTCACATGTGTAGAAGACACTAATGCAGCTCCCACCCCAGCCCTTCTCCTTGCACCTCCTCCTCAAAGCCCGGGATTAGAGATCTGGTGCCGGTGAAGGAGGCTCATATCGGCCCCCAGGTGGGGGGGGGGGGGTTATTATCCGTGTGGCTCCTTCAGCGCTTTACGGGACTCATCCTGGCCTCTATCGTTGTGGCACCATTTGTATTTCTTTACGTAAAGATGCGGATCACACATCGGGTTGCCACATCTGCTCGCCGACACGGCGGGGGGCAGCCGACGGGGAAGGGGCTAAGGATGAAAACACGGGGGTCGCTTCTAAAATCTGACCCCGCCCAACTTAATCTCTGCCCCCCCCCCCCGCCTTCTAATCGCTCCCTCAGCTGCTTTCTGTTTGTAGAGAGACCTGAAGGAGGTGAGGAGGCGCTGATACTGCCCCCCTCCCCCCGTTTGTCTCCCTGCAGTAGCACAGAATCGCAAACTTTGTCGTGCTCTTTGCCTCGGGGTTGCCAGGTTTGCCGTCGCCGTGTTCTCCAAGTTGTCTTGACGTGAAACTGGCAGCAATTAGAATAAAATTAAATTTGCTTTCCTTTTATCTGAATTTGTGCGAACGCAGCCGTGCACGTCACAAACAGCCTTGCCCATAGGGGTCACTAGCACCTCGCCGAATGACTGAAGAGCTGCACAGGAAACACACACACACACATACTTGGGCCCACCAGTCTCTCTCACCCTTACACGGACGTAGCGTTTTCCCAGCATGCCTCTCTCTCTCGCCGCAGCGTGCGCCTTTATCTGCATTTCTTCACATGGAATCGGAGAACGAGGCCTCGGCTCAAGCCGGCCCTGATTAGCGGGGGCTGCATGGACATGACACGTCCCCTCTGCCAGAGCGTGATCACACACACACACACACACACACACCTACTCTACTGCCTGGAAGAGCAGACAGGCCTTAAGCGAAATCTGCACACACACACTTTTTTTCCCCTTCCTTCAACACACACACACACACACACACACAAATGCAAATGAGCTTGCTGGTCAGCCAGGCTGAAAAGGCAAGAGGAGGCAGGAGCGGGGCGACCCACAACACAGACACAAAAACACGTGACCTGCAGATTATATTTATTATCAACGTAAAATATTTAGATTTTACATTTTTAGTTCAATATTTCTTTTTATTTTTACGTTTTCACAAAACACACTCGACCTTACGGGAGCAGGGGAAATGTTCACGATCCAAGCGCGAAAAAAACTGCTCAAATAAATATCAAAGTAGAAATGACACCTGAACATTTGTAGGTTTTCTTTCAACTGTTTTTTTTTGGGGGGGGGGGATATTTGCTGTTTGCAGAGGAAGTGGAAATACAACAAATAATTGTTTGTAAATTTGATTTATTGTCAAATCAAATTGTTTGCAGAGGAAGTGGAAATACAACAAATAATTGTTTGTAAATTAGATTTATTGTCAAATCAAATTGCTGAAGCCGATGGCTCGCTTCTCCTCCTCCTCCTCTTCATCCTCTCACCTTCCTCTGAGTGTTTCTTCAAATGCAATTAAACAGTTCGTTCGCCTGGTTGCAAGATCTGCAAGTCAGCAACTATTTTTGTGACTTTTTGTGGATTTTAAAACAACGATTCGTCGCCTCTCATCTGAGTCACGGCTTTAGCCCCCCCCCTCACACCCACCCATTTTGGGATACACTCTTCCCGTTGACGACACCCTCATCAATCACCGCTGAGCCGAGACGAAGTCCGGAGATGAAGCCGTTTGTGAGTTTTCTGAGGTCGATCTTTCCCTCTGACAGAATTTTCTCCAAAGTTAAAGTAATGGTACAAACTGATCAGTTTTAAAGACAAATATATAGTTTTTGTTTTTTTAAACCTCACCTCAGTTAAAACAGTGGAGTAAAAGGGTTGCCATGTTTGTTTTCTGTGCAATCAGATTTCAATTAATAATTTTCAATTAAAGCCTCCGTCTGCTTGATTAAATGAAGAACGATTGTATTTTTGATAAATTAACGAAAATTAACAAAAATAAAATAATAGCAGCAAATAAAATAATTTTACATTTAAAATTTTTTATCGTTTTTTCCTACAGCATATTTATGCATTTATTTCCGCTCTTATATGGAATAATTTCAAACACGCGTCCGGCTGAGCGATCTTCCCGATGTTGTGACTGAGCAGAGCCGGAACACCAGGATTATTCGAATTCCTGCGAGCCGAGGTTCAAACTTCCTTTCATTCATTCCTCCTCATCCAGAGGAAGAAATGTGTGTGATTTCACCCGGGGTCGTGAACTTGACCCCCCCCTCCTCTCCAGAGGAATACCTGAAACGCCCCACCCCCCACCCCCTCCGACCCGCCGGCTTCATCCTGTGCAGCCGGCTCGGTGATAAAAATGTTAGCGCAGCATCAGGACCTGTCAGGGAAGGAGACGGGAGGGGGTCGGGTGATGCTGGGGGTGGATGTCAGGGTCGTGGTGGTGGTGGGGGCTATGGGAGGTTTTCACTCAGCAGAGGAAAGAAAGGGGGGGGCAGAGAAGAGAAAAAACACAATAACCGATGAAAAGACGAGATGTGAGGAGGGAAAAATGTTCCTTCTGGAGGCAGTTTTCCTCAAACCAATGAGAACAGAGCTTTTCACCTTTGGGGGGCAAAGGTCAGACTCCGCCTCGGGGCCGAGTCGGCGCAGACTTGGAAAAGGAACTTTTCTTTCTGGTTTCCCTCCATAGGCGGATAAAAGTGTGTGTGTTTGTGTGTGTGTGGGCGAGAGTGTGTCTGGTGCATGTGTGTGTGTGTGTGTGTGTGTGTGTGTTTGAGTCAAACGATACAAAGTACATTATCCTGCTGTTAATGGGGCTGTTTAACTTCCACGGGGGGGGGGGGGGGGGGGGGGGGCTTGCTTTTCATCCTCCGACCGGTCTCCTCTTCATCTGATTTTCTTTTTTTTTTAATGAAATATTTATTCTTGGAGACGGGATTTAAAGGCAAACCTTTAAGTTTGGATGCTAGTTAGCATTGTCAGCTAACGCGGTTAGCCTTCCTGTCGATATTGCGTCGTCGTCTTCTTCTTCTTCTTTTCGGATTGACGACAACGCGCATGTCCTTTCTGCCGCTACTTTCACCATCCACCATCCGACAGACGCGGGATTCTCATGAAGGCGGAGCTTAAGAGTTGGACTTGCCGTGCAATCAGCCTCCAGCAAATCAACCGGTGACAAAACGCTGATGATGGGAGGGGCTTTCTTAAATGGGGAAAATCCCAAATCTCATGCAAAACTAAGCACATGCAGCATTCCGATGCAAGGGCCGACGTTCCGACCCGTCGGAGTTTACCGTTGATTCCAGTGAAGGAGACGAGTTTGACGGGGCAATATTCGGCTAAATGATGAACGGAGAAAACGAGGGATTGGGTGAAAAGGTATAGAAATAGAGAGGGTGGGGGTGAAAGGGAAAGAGAGAGAGAGGGGGGGGGGGGGTGGTCTGATTAATAATTGCGAGGTGGCTTCTCACTTCAGTGGGCCGGCGCGGGGCTCTCGCCTTCGGCCGTGTCGGTGGGGCTCATTAGGGAACCTCCGGGGACCTGACAGAAATTGTTAGCGGGTTGTGGTGGCCGAAACTGACCCCCCCCCCCCCCCCCCCCCCGCCAATTCCCCCCACCCTTCCACCGACATGCCCCTCATCCAGACAGGAATGAAGGAAAAGATGGCTCCATCCAGAGAGCCATCTGTAATCAACCCCCCCCCCCAAAAAAAAAGCACCAGAGGAGACCTGCCAGGTACAGGAGCTCTGATAGCGGGAGGAGCACGAGGAGGAGAGGAGGGCCAGAGTGTGCACAATTACAGGCCTCCAGACATCGGCAAAGTGTTGCACAAGGATAGCTGAATTTTGAGCAGGTGTTGCCTGAGAATCGCTCCTCGACTCCCCTGCGTCTCCCCTGCGCCTCCCCTGCGCCTCCCCTGCGCCTCCCCTGCGCCTCCCTTCCTGTCCAGAGGGAGTCCATCTGCGTGCCCGGACCGGTACCGGTGAGGGTGAAAGCACCAACATTCACCTCCGGCTGGAAGACACGGCCGGAGTTCGTGTCTTCCAGGCCTGTGATTTGACTCGGCGTAGACTTTTCTGCCAAAAAAAATATATAATAATAAAAACTTGCTCCTTTTAGACATTAATTAGGATTTATGGCTTTTAAGATTAACTATTGAACAGAATGGCTGAATCGGCTCATGAATAAGTGACTTAAAGACATAAAAGCAATAAAAAAAAACAACTTTACATTTTGCAAACTGTGGAGTCATGGCTCGAACCCTGATTTAGCCGCATGCTGGCGTCTCTGTCTTCTATGCGTGCATTGAAAGCTGTGTTTCCACTGATCTTAAATCCGGAGACAAAAGACACGCACAGAGACCAAAGCGCAGACACACAAACCTGAGTGTCGAGTGTGTGTGCAGCGTCGGACATTATGGGTGCGTATGCATCGGTGCCCCGGCAGGAAATTCTGCAATTTAGCAAAAAAAAAAAAGATTTTATTTTTCTAATTTGCATAAACCCTCGTTTTTCAACAAGGTGTGAACACGAGTGGACTAAAAGTGTGGAGGATTAAACACAGAGATTAAATATTTTTCTCATCAGGATCCAAAATCTTTGTTTTATTGATTTTTGTTCTTTTAATCAAAGCTTGTGGGTGAAATAAACAGCTTTTAAATCATAGATTTAGTCATTTTCTCAATCCCAAAATAAAAGAAGCCACTTTAAAAAATTTTTTTACAGACCCCCCCCCCTCTGCGATTGACTCACTTCCCGCCCCTCCCCTCCAAAAAAAGGGAAACTCCGATTGCAAAGCTGCCAAAATAAAGATAATTCATGTTGCTCTATCTTCGAACGCCAACCAGTAAAGTTAAGAAGAATTAATTCTTTCTTTGTGTCGGAATTCCGGAGGTGAACTCCAGTAATCAGTCGACGACCTCGTGCATTTTTTTTTTTTTTTTAAGCACATGCGTAAATAAAGATCTCGCCGCCCGATGCTGCATCTGTGTGGGAGTCGGGCGGGAAAAAAAAAAATATTATAATGAACAGCTTCATTTATGCAGGCGCACAACGCTGACCCCTGGGTTCAGGTGAAAAAGCATTCGTCTTTGGAAGTGAACCAAATCGCTTCGGATGCGAAGCGGTCGAATCAGCCCGGGCGAACGGCGGCCGCGGAACCTCGGGGAGATGGCGAGGAGACGGGAACGCTGTAGCCTCGCCGCTCCGGATCCAGTGTCCTCGCCCCTGAGTGTCAACAGGTGAAAGTGGGCGATGACACTGTTTGATGTTTGCCAGACGGAATTTATTCAAGCCAACTTCACTTCTTCTTCTCCGAGACCTCTCAGCAGACTTCAAAGCCCCCCCTCCTCCTCTTCCTCTATCTTCCTCTTCTCACTTCAATCCACTGCAGCAGAGCCCTTCAGTTCAAAGCGCTTAGGAACACCCCCCCCCCCCTCTGTACTCGGTTAAGAAAATCTGCAACCCAAACTTTTTCCGCCGACCCCGTCCCCCCCGTCCTCCGTCCTTCCTCTGCTGAGTAGCAATTACAGCTCCGCTAGCGCGCTGACCGGCTCCCACCATTAATTAATCCCACAAAGAGCGTTCATTTCCTGGCTTTCTCAGATTGACAAGAGATGAAGGCGAGGAAGAGGATGGGGGGGGGGGGGGGGGGGATGCCGGTTTCAAAGGCAATTCAGTCTGACCATGCCACAGAGAGGAGAGCATCGTAAAAAAGGGGAGACGAGAAGAAAGACCTAAAGTAGGTGGAGGTGGAGGGTGCGTCTGATACAGGGCCCTACTTCAATGCTTTGTCGCTGAGGCTCTTTGCTAATCTTTACCTGCAAAAAAAAATAAAATTCACAGAGCTTGAAAATGCTTTCGTGCGAAAAGAAAAAAGGGGCTCGGAACGGAGCGGGAACACGGAGGAGTAGATGGGGAGGTTTTCATTCATGGAACGCCGTGTGCGTGGCGTTGAATGGCAGGGGACGGACTCGAGTGGCTTAAGCCTCCGGTGGAATGAAGCCGCGTTTCAATCGCTCCATCCAAACGTGGCGCCGTGATTCTGGGCGTGGTCCCGCGTCGGTTTTAGTCAGACACAAGCTACACAAGTGCAGAGAAAACGGGAAAAAAACGTTGTCTGAGTGGAAAAGAAAAATGACGCACTCTTCGGAGGCGTCCTGTTGGATGAGGGTTCAAGAGGAGCGCCGCACAAACGCCGTAACATTAAGAATTCTAAATATCATGTGACTTTAAAATAAAATCCATAACCTCCCTAAGCCCGGCGCAGCATGCATAAACCATTCACAGTCGTCAATAGTGATCAGTTTCTTTAGAAGGCGTCTTTGAATGCTGTGATCGATGCGGGTGCAAATATTAAAGTGCGCATGAAAGAAAGAAGAAGAAGCAATAACTGTCCCGAAGGCTCCAAGGGGACCTGCGGGACGACGGCAGATGTGAAGACGTCTGAAACGTCGGGCAGGAAGTGCCCGATGTGGGCTTCGATTTGGCTTCTTCCCTGAACATTAGCACATGTTAGCGCTGGATCGGGTTTCTTCATTAACGCGTGAAAATACTGTCAGGTGCGAAAGGAGAGCAACTCCTGAAAATGTAAATATCCAACCAGAGCTGGAGGGGGGGGGGAAAGGCCATTTTCGTTGACCCCACATGTCTGCAGGTCCCTAACCCGGCCCCCCTTTTTAGGCGAGGCCAGATGTTCTTGCGCATACATCGGTGTGAACGCGCCGGGGCTTGTTTTCCTATCATTCATCAAGCCGATGTCAGAAGTCGTTATTTAGCTGCCGGCGAAGGCCTCGAAAAATGAATGGCCACACCTGATTGGATGTGAACGCCACTTCCTGTCGCATGTGTGGCCAGATCGCTGAGTTCGTTTTTCTTTAATTTAGGGTTAAGACATTTTTCGATTCGGGCGGGGGGGGGTCTCCTTACCCCTCGCGAGTCAGACGGCGACAATTTAGCAATCGCCCCCCCCCCCCCCCCCCGAGTAGTTGTGTGGGCGTTTGCCACTTCTGCAAAACTCGAGCTGGCACTCGACAAACAGAGCGCTTCCTCCGGGATGACTTAGTCCTCGGGGACGGACTTATGTGAGCCATTAACAAACTTGCCTCTGCTGTTCCAACGGGCCGTGATTGTAAGGAAAACTGACACTTTAAAGCATCATTTTCCCTCCTTGTTTGGTCGAACCTGATTAGCAGACTGCTAATTCCCCTCCCCGGTGCAATTAATCACATTGGCACCTGCACGGCGGGCTTTTCCCCCCCCCTTCAATCTCGCTCGCTGCCAAACGGCTTAGCTGCTGC
>NC_090920.1:1635956-1659402 GCF_040956055.1 Brachionichthys hirsutus | reverse complement strand
CAATTACAGAGAATACAATGAGGCTTGGCTTTCCTCGCCAGGCTGCAGAATGTATATACTAATTCGTAATAAAGTGCTACAGCTGTCGGTGTATTTTCTGCTCGGTTACTTCAATAAATTGGAACTCCGATCAGGGGAGAGCAAAAAAAACAAAAAACGTGAATATCGTATTATGTGCTTCCCACGCTCGACGCAGGGACCCCCTCAAACATCGTTCCAACAATTCCATTTCCCTCAGATGAGAAAATGTGACTTGTCGTTCCCGGAGAAAGGCAAACAAAGATGCCATGGCGCTCTAATAATGGATTTCACTTTTGAGGAAACAATTATTACAGACTGCGAATGAAACGGCTCGGTTCTGATGGGTTGTATTTTCAAATTATGCAAATTGACGGGGGGGGGGGGGGGTGTTTGATTACAGTTGGCGACAGACTTCTTTGTCTCTTAGAAGTGACCTGACACTCCTTGAATATAATATTAAACCATCCGTCCTCTATTTTGACCCGGGTCCGTGATTAGACAGTTGTTGACCCCTGACCTCCTTTTCCCCTTTCCCTCTCCTTCCCTATTTCTCCGATCTGCCGTCATCCACATCTGTTCCCAACGGCTCTGGGTCTAAACCGGCCCGCATCCAGAAACGGCGCCGGAAGCCTCTGAAATCAAGGCACTAACGATGCCGCTGCATAATGCAGGATTTGCGGGGTTGACGATGACGACGTGGGGGAATGGAGAAAGGGGCGAGATGAGGAAAGAGGCGGCGCCCGGAAGCCAAAGGAAAGCAGACGGACTGTGAGGGAAGCCAGGGTCTGCGTTAGCGCTGTTAGCATGTCGTTAACAGCTGCCCCCGCCATTAACACAATGGGACAGAGAGAGGGAGAGGGCGGAGAGAGAGAGCCTTGTTAGAGATCATTTATTAACCGAGATCATCTTTTTCGTTAGCCTCGGGCTAATGAGTAATGTCAATGGCAAATTTCACAGTTGTCCTAGAGAAATGAATTAGACGCGCAGTAAAAAGCCCCCTTGGCTTGTTGTACATGCTCATTTGCTCGAGTTGGTGAACTTGAAGAACTGTAAAGAAACCGAGGAGCCAGGCTCGCCATCTCCCCTTCTCCTCCTCCTCCTCGCTCCCCTTACCCGACACTGACCTTTTTTCCCCCCCTCTCATTATGAGGAGCACAAAGGGATCCGCACAGGAGTGTTACAGTAAAAACGAGGGTAACGCCGTTACGACGCACTCGCCGATGCAAATGAGACCTATAGATTCCAGCCCGGCCGGCGATGCGAGCGTTTAGCGTCGACGTGGAGGCGGCGTGGGAACGTGACCCCCCCCCCCCCCGGTGGACTGCGAGTGCGTGCGCATCTGTGTCTGTGCGGCTCGGAGATTAGGACTCGGGCGTGTTCTCTAATCCGCCCATTGAGCGGTAGCAGAGTGTGGAGAAAGAATGGAGTGGGCACAATTACCCCCCCCCCCCCCCCCCCCCCCCCCACGCCATCGCCAAACGCTCCTGACGGCACCACAAAACCCGACCCTCACCTACGCAGCCCTCCCTTTTCTCCAACGCTCCCCCCTTACAAAAGAGCCTGTCATGATAGGACCCCCCCCCCCCCCCCTCTTCACTGCTGTCATTGGCCCTTGAGGGTACCCCGTTAAGAATAGCGGCCCCCCCCAAAAAAACGGCACTCTTTCTCCGACTCTTTTCATGGCCGGACAGATGACACAATGTGGGGGATTCACGCGGGGCCGGGGCCTCCCGAAACTGTAGGGCCGCCGCCATTGGCTCCGTGCAGCCGAGTCGCCGCGTGGGGCTAATTGCAAGCGAGGTTAACAAAATAGGAGACAGAAATCAGTTCAGCCGAGGAGGACACGGGAGGCTGAAGCCAGATAGAGGCTGGAGACGGATGGTTCTGATTTGCCACAAGGGGGGGCAGCAGAAAAAGCAAAATACGAATTTGCTAACACAGTGTTAAGCTGGGGGAGGGGGGGGGTGTTCTAATCATCCTTGTTGAAATCCATTTTAAGTTGGGAAAAGAAAAGCTGGGTAGAATTAAAACTTTATTTGTGCTTCAATATGGCACAAATTAGTCTCCGAAGCGGCGCACAAAGGGACTTGTGTTCGTATTTGCACCGCCATCCCGGGTGACGCTGCGAAACCACGAAAGCGCCAGCGTTCAGTCGCTCGCCGCTTCTTTTACGTTTGCATTTTTTTCTTTTTGAATGGATGTAACATTTAGCCGTTGATACCAGCTGCTTGGGTGTTCGTCTTAAGATGATTTAATTGCCCGGCAATTTTCTCCTGTCAGAAAAGCAATGTGCACCTCGGATGAAAACGAGCGAGCGCAAGTGGGGAGAGTAAATTAGCGACCTCGTTAGGGACCTGTAAGTGTCTGCTGGGGCGTGTGTGTGTGTGTGTGTGTGTGTGTGTGTGTGTGTGTGTGTGTGTGTGTGTGTGTGCGTGCCTGTGTGCTAACTGATGACGAGGGAAGCCACGCATGTTGTCGGCCTAATCTCATTGTATGTATACATGACCGGCTCGCCCCGAGTTGGGGTCCGGCGATTGCACCCGATGCATTATGGGTGACGGCAGGGGTTGCCATGGTATCCAGAAGATGATCTTATAATTTTTAATTAGCTTTTTCATGTGGACTGCCAGCAGCTTTACCTGTTTCTGTTTCAAATTTTAACCTCACGCCGGTGAACTCTGCTTGCATTCCCAGAATCCTCGGCGAGGTCCGACCTCGTTCCCTAAACATGCCGCTTCGCCTCTCACCTGTGGAAGCAGCGCTTGCACCACAGCGTTTTTTTTGAACACATCACTGAATCCCGCCCTTTTAATCAGGACGTTCACGTCTCCGCGCGACGATACGGAACTCCGATTTGCCGAGACACGTCTCGCTTCCGAAATGATTGAATTACGCCCGAGACTTGGCGCCTTGCAAAATGTCACGATCGTATTCCGAGGGCGGGTTGGGGACGGGATGGATGGACTGCGTGTGGCGCGCCTGGCCGAGGGAACTCTGTTGGTTTGGGGAGCGGCGGCGTGGCAATTTGTTAAGACGGCGCCCCTGAATTATTAAAGGAATACGAGTGTAAATAATTCACCGATCGCCCAAACAGCACGACAGGCCATTCGTCAACGCGCGGCGGCTACGGGGTGGCGCAGAGTGGGAGGTTAGCGCGGAGGCTTTTGAAGAGGAAGCTGCCCTCCGAAACAAACCGTTGCCCCTGCTTTTTGCCACCAAGATGAATTCTGCACCGCTGTGCCATAATTACACACACATGAGTTAACATTAGCAGCAGGGACGGGCACGCATTTGGGGGGGGCTGCATGCGTGCACCTCTCTGAAAGTGCTTCATCATAGCCTGCTTTGACTTGTCGTTGCCTTTTTGAGAGTATGGTGACAAATTGCCATAAACGGGCGGCGAGCATGCAAATACGGCGAGGAGACAAATGTCCAACCCTGTGTTTAGTCTGAAACTGCAGGTCATCCGCCCTCCCATCTATCACTGCTCTAATCGGCTCCACGCAGCCCCCCCCCCCCCCCCCCCCCTGCGAAGCTCGGTACCTCTGCATAGATAACAAAGAAGGAGGTAGAGGGAGGACCGAGACTAAAAACGAGGCGGTGCAGCTCGAGCTTTGTGCCGGGCCTCAACTCCCCTGCCGGACTTTTGCCGTTCCTCTTGCTCGGTATAGCTGAAGGCGCGATCGGAGAGGAGCTGCTCTGAAACGGGTTGGTTGGGCGGCGCCTCCAGATGTCCCGGCCCGGCTGCAGATGCGTTTGCACCAGGCTCCAATGCACAGCGGACTCCCGGGCGCTCCCATCGAAAAGTGGCGCTCTGCTGTTTGCTCTTGCTTTTTTTTTTTTTATCACTCCTTTTTGGTTCTGGCTGTAGTTCATTCTCTCATAAATTGAAAGCCCCCCCCCTTTGTGCTCCCGGTGCCCCCATCAAGCGATCCGGAGATAGTTGAATTAGAGTCTTGCCCCACGCAATTAAAATCTTATTATTGCTCGAGTGTGACCCAGCCTAATTTAATTGCTGTACATGCTCACAAAAAAAATGATTAATAGATTCAGTCTGCAAATAGCCCGGGCGACGACGATGACTCCGGAGATGCGGTTAGTCGGCCGCGTTATTTCCTGCTAAAGCAAACATTTGGAGGCTGCGTCAGCTCCGCGCCTTGGATTCAGGAAATGTTAGCAGCGGCGCGCCTGATTGTAATTACGCTAAATGAAAAGGGCACAGGAGCCTCCTGGGGGGGGAGGTTGACTCAAACGAGACAAAATAAAAAGTTATCACCCGAGATAACAGATGAATCTTTCTTTGTGCCGGCGCAACATCGGCCCCAATTTTTGCAGAAACTGTAGCTAGTAAGCCGGGAAGGTTTTGCGCGTATGGCTGCATTTAACGGCGGACTGGCTCCCTGTGAATTTATAAGTGCTTCTGTGCGTCCCACCGTCAAACGGCGCGAGGCAAATGGGCGCGCGCTCATTAATCGGCGTGCGATGGAGCAGAGTGGTCGGCCCGAGCCGCCGCATGTCTAAGCAGGGTGCTGGGCTTGTGATTTATCGGAAGGAACATGCATTAGGACAATTCCTAGCCATTAGCCCGGACCGCTATGAAAGCCGCCATCTCCTCCAGTCGCACAGATGGTTGCCAGATCCTGTGGTTTCCAGCCCCCCCCCCCCCCCCCCCGCCGGCTCGGTACATTTTGTCCAGGGTGTTTTAGGAGCTGCACCAATAAGTATAGATGAGACGGCGACACATTGTTGGCGCCGTTCTTGCTCAGCATGACGTTGCAGTGGTTTTTTCTCACAGTATGGCCCAGAGGTCACCTGTCAATCAGCGGCGCGCTTTCCTCGACGCGAGTTGCCGTCGGTTACGTGGTTTCGAAATCTCCTCAAATTCCAATGCTGGATCGGATTAAAGAGAAACACAAGCGTGTACAATAACTGCCTGTCGCCATCAGCTCCAGGAAGCGGTGTGGCAGTTTAGAAGTCCCGCCGGGATTGCAAAGCACGACTCCAAAATAAGGGTGCGCGTGCTAAATGGTGGGCATCACTCAAATGGCGTTTAAAGGGGATGGAACACTTTAAAAAATCGGAGTACATTCTTGCCATGGTTGCGGCTTTGCAAATCAGTCCTGCTCAGGTAAAGTCTAAGGAGGCGAGAATTTGGAATCCAGCAGCCAAAGTTTTATTTCACATGTTTTTTGCACACAAAAAAAACGCTAATTTATTCCCGAACTGGGAAACAGAGGTGGAGCATGAAGTGTTTGATGCGTTTGATCAGGAAACAACACGGGATTGATAGCCTTGCAGAAGTTGTCTTAAAAACTACTCACGTCTTAGTCAAAGGGGGCGTTTGGTTTCGAGGCTCGCCTACATTGGCCAACGTCAATCCGTGTCAGGCGCTGGAGAATAAATGATGTTAGCGTTCTGGGGGTGGGCGGGGCAGGGGGGGGGGGGGGGGGGGGGGGCAGGGGCAGTCAGTCTATTTTGGTTGAGGTAATCCATCCATTGTGCTGAACTTCTTCATCTGTATCAATTCATTGAAAACACGCCGGCCCTGTGGAGTGAAACTGAGCCTGGCCTTTCCTTTCTTGACGGGGGCAACTGGAGAAAGCGAGGGAGATGGAGTGGAGGCTGGATCGGGGCGGGGGGGGGTAACTTTGGAGAGAGGGGGAGGAAAAAAAGGGGTGGCGACCCATGGGAAAAACACAATCCCTGGCCCCTCTATAGCACTTTTTCCACCCCACTTCACCCGCACACCCACCCTGGGTGTACCACTTGTCACTGACCCCTCCAACCCCCTTCTCTTTCTCCGCCAGCCTTTGAGCCCCTCTCCCTCTTTTTCTGGCTGCAGATGGATATCGCCCTCCCACCCTCCAATCCTTCCAGCCATACCCAGGGACCTCCACACTCTCCAGGCCGCTCATGCCCAGGGACGCGGAATGCACCCGAGTCCCGCCGCGAGAAATGGGGAAAAACGGGAGTTGTAGCAGAAGAACGCGTTCGGCAGCGAGGGGGCGATTATTGCTGCAACAGGCCCCCTTAGTGGCAATAAGATAATTGGCGTAGAGCGGACCCTTCCCGTCGCCACCCGTGACAATGTAAGCTTTCATTAAAGCATACGGCAGAAACAGTCATGAAATGAATCATTAGCACGGACCATTAGCCCGTCTTCATCCGATAATTGAATTTGTCAGCAGTATCCTTTTCAAGCTCGGGGAAGCCGCCGTCACATCGCAGCGATGATGAAGGCCGTCGCTAACCCGCTGCAGGAATATCTGCACTCCTTAATTATCCCCTCTCTTCATCCGCCGCCTGTCAATCACTGCTGTTGATGAACCCGAGTCGGATGAGCCAATCGGCGAACGGCATTGTGAGATTTGATTTAATCTGCAACGAAGTGCTGTCAATACCATTGATTAATTGTTGATCCCAATCGGTGGATGCTTCAAATCCAAAGTAATCGCCGTCGGATGCGGGGGTGGGTGTTGCTAAGTAGCAGTCGATGCTTTTCTGCCATATAAAATGTAAAAAAAATAAAAATAATGGTAATCACAATGGCGGCGATGGATTTCGGCATCGCCCAAACTCATGACGCAGCACTCGGAGAAATGCAAATCTGCGTTACAGCATTTTTTTTACTGTTTTTTTTTTTAAGGAAATCCATGTGAGGAGATTCAGAGGGAGGAGGAACGAGAGAGGCAGCCAGCAGGGGGAGGTAAGAGAAAAGGAAAAGTGAAGGAGCGCAAAAAATGGAGAGGGGGGGTTGGAGTGGGTAGACGGCGAGCCGGTCCCATCGATCACATTGGTTTTTGGTGATACATTTGGCGTAACCTCAGCAGCCTTGTCGGATGCCCCCCCCCCCATAGCTGTGATCTCCCCACAGGAAGTGCAGTGCATTATTTTGGAGACTCTACTTTAACACTTCCTTTCTGTAAATTATTGCAATTAAGGAACAAGTGCATGAATCACTCCTTCACAAACTATTTTGAGGATGGATATTCCATGACGTGAGCCATTTTAACTATTCAGCCGACATCATTTTCATTCTGAGGACTGGGAAGGGTTTTTTAATACATTTCAAAAGTGTCACCGCAGAGCTCCGGTTTGCATTGGTGAAGCGTTCGCCAGCCAGAAATGAGGAAGCGTTCGCTCTGCCTCGGAATCAGTAATAACAAACTGATGAATGTGCTCGGAATCAATTGGAACAGAGAGAGAAGGAGGCTATTAAAGCCCCCCCCCCCCCGGGTTGTTTTTTGGGTACGGGAGGGGGTGGGGGTGCAGCGGGAAGTAATGGGTGTATTTTCTGATTGGACTTTGCTGACAAAAAAAAAACAACTCCCCAAATGTTGTTGCTAGGGGTGCTCATAGTGACATCACGATTTCCTGCTTTTGAGTTTTGGACGTGTGCAAAGCGAGAGAATAAACTGTCATTTGATACGTCTGACAAAATATCTTTGAGGGGGGGGGGGGGGGATCAGGGAAGGTGTCCGAGGGCCCTCCATGTCGCTCCTGCTCCCCCCATACGTGCATGAGCCTCTTTCTCTCCGATAAGAAGGAGGGTTGAGAAAATAAAGGATATAGGAGGTGAAGGAGAGGTGGGGGGGGGGGGGGCTCTCCTGGTGAAAAGGCCCCTGAGTGGCGAGCGGATCCATTTCAGCGTGGAAACCGCGCACACACAAAAGCTCTGAAAGCTGCTCTTATGCCACGTCCCGGTATCTCTTACCTGTTAGTCCGATTAATTATTCCCCCAAGTGCAAGGAGCCGGGGGGGGGGAAAGGAGACACCTCGGATGAGCTGGCGAGATAGGGCTGCGCTCTCCCGACTGAACGAGAGAGGCCGGATAAAGGAGGGAGCGGGTGGCAGGGTGAGGAAGAGGAGGAGGCTGAATTCTGGTGTCTCGCTCTTTAGGAGCCTTCTAACTTACTGGGACCGCGGTTTTAGTCCGAGATGGCGCTTGAGGAAAACCAGGAACTCCGTTAAACATGGCAGCCGCTGCCTCCGGACCAGGCCTCCCGACACCCCTCGCCCATCTTAGGCCTCGGCGTCCAATCGCTGTCAGGAGCGAGCACTTCCTGGTTATGCAGAGCAGGGGTTTCCATGGCTATCAATCAGCCAATAGCGGCGCGGCTCCTCGGAGCGGCGGGTCTCTGGGGCAGCCCTGTCTTTTAAACAAGGCCAGACACTTCACAGACAGGGAGAGGGCCAATTAATTCTGCCGGGGGCAACGCTCCTAGGTTAGCATTTGCTTATAGTGATAAATTGGCGCTTTGTATCTGCCGTAAACTACCTCGGCTCCCTCTGTTTTGGCTGCCTTGGCAGGTCCAGGAGTGATGTCACCGGGTTCAGGCTGATTAGTCGGGCGCGCCTTGTCCTTTTTCACGGGGTCGCTGCACTACTGTCCATGTAAAATTAATTATCAGGGGTTAGCGTCCATGCTACTTCCAGCACCGTCGCTCACATCTGCTGAGGAGGAAAAGAGGGGAGGCGAGAGAGAGAGAAAGAGACCTTGAACTTTTAAATATTCATCAGCAGTGCACAAACGTTTGGTCGTTTCAACGAAATCACAACCAAACTCAAAACAGAAGGGAAGAGCAGAGTTCGGAATCTGCTGCACTTCCTTCAAAGATAATGAAACTCTGAATGGCAGTATCTTTATCCCTGGACCTCTTTCTGGTCTGATCCCAGATTCATAAAGGCTACCGTGACTAGAAGTTGCCCCTGGTGACTCCCGCTGTACAGCCATGTGGCCATGTGGTCTGAATTTAGCAATCCTTTATCTCCCGCTCCCATCCGGCTTGCTTTCCTTAAAGTGGTTGCACGCATGCTTGTGTCCGCGGAGTCCGGCCCGGGAGGGCGATGCTGCACACCAAGCAAAACACGGAAGGATCCCATCATCTCGTTATTCCAGCTACAGTAATGTGACGTGTCAAATATCCTTGCAGCATTCCCGTTTAAAATATTCCCAAAGGGGGAGAAATATATATTCCTGAAGAAAATTCCGGTCAATTTCCCTTTTTTTTTTTTTACATGGACACAAGGAAAAACAAGCACTAGTGCAACAAAGCAGCCTTCAGCTGCAGAAGCCGGAATCTTTGATTCGGCATATCAAAGCCGAGCACGATCCCTGGGCTGCTGTGGCTCCCAAGGTCGGAACACACAGGCCTGCTTTGCTTGAATCTGATTGGCTTGCGGTTCAGAGCTGCTGCACATTTCTGCATGAAATAAAGAGCTCTATTAGAGTACTAATAGTAAACAACTACAGGTATTAAAAAAAATTCTGCCTTAAACAAATTATTAAATTATAACTTTGCAATTTAAAATATCAATGGCCATCAATATCCTGTTGCGTGAACCAATTCTTACGTTCATTAATGAATATGCATATACATATAGTGTGAAGACGTTAAGTCATCAGGCCCATTTAGCATGTTAAATTCAGAGTTCCTGAACCTTTGATGGCTCAAACATTAAGCAGGAGCACCGTCAGCACTTTCCCTCGCTCGGCCCGGCTCATTAAAAGCACAGTTTTATGAAATGTAACGCCGGATAGTGAAAGAAAAGCTTCTTTTTTTTCAAAACGGTGGAAGCTACAAACACCTTGTGGTAATGGGTTTAGACAGCTGACGTGTCACATTGAAGGCCCGGTCCCAGTTCAGCGACAATCCAAGCTCCGGCTTTTGTGGATTTTTTTTTTTTAACGCTCTGAAATTGTCAATCGAGTCAGTGGCCTGGACAAGCTCTTTCTTTGTGACGGCGAAGCTTTAAAATGGTGCCAACCGAGCAGCATGGATGAAGGATTGTAGAAAAAGGCACAATGAAGTAGGAGGGGGGGGAGTAAAAAAAGAAATCTACCTGGGAAACAAAACCAGAGGCAGGGAAGGAGGGGTTCCCTCTGTTCCCTAGCCGATTCCTGAGTCCTCGGAGTAAGCAGCGGGCATTTTTTTTTTTAGCCTTGAGAGGAGTGACGGAGAGAAAGGCAGGGACCAAAAAAAAAGAAAGTGAGACCCGGTCCGAAAGAGGGGGAGAACAAGAGAGAAGAGTGGCAAGGGGGGGGAGGGATCGCAAGGAGAGTGACTTGAATCGTTGTCGTCGGCTCTGTCACGTTGAATAGGCCTAATGAATGCTAGCGAGGGTAGAGGAGCCGTGGTCGGCTCTATCAAGGCAGGTAATACTGCACAGATTTAATTGGGAGCAGGTATAGGGGGGGCTGTATTGCTTTAATTGGGTAGGGGGGGGGGGTTCTCTAAATGGAAAAGACAAAGTATAATGGCCAAATTGTGGCGCACAATAGCACTTAGCCCAGGATTGTATGCACTCGCTAATCTGCCCTGGAATGGGGCAATTCTGAACCATTTTCTCAGTAAAACCAGCTGCAGGAAGCTTGTCCTAGAAGAAAGGGTAAGATTGAAACAGAAAATACCTCTACGGAGAAGGAAAGGGGGGTGGGAGGGGGGGGGGGTAAATCTTTGTCGCGCCAAGGCCATAAAGAGGGTCTCAAAGTGGAGCCTGTCACATCCGCCAATGAGAAAATAAAGTGGTGACATTTGCAGCGACAGATGAAGGAGAACGTTCCACTGTTGGGAGGGAGGAAGCGGATATTTAACAGACGTGGCCTCTGATAGTTAACGGTGGACACGCATTCATGCCGATATACCGATATCGAATGATTGCAGCCGTCTCCCCCCCCACTAAATGTGTGGTTATTGTGTACGGATTACAATAGCTAAGAGGAATCCGGGGACAGCTTAACTGCTCGGAGAGACCGAGAGGGAGAGTCTATAAAAAGCTCCAAGCGGGGCGAGGTTCTGTCGGGATGCACTCGCCTGCTTCCCCACCTGGTGAAGATTTTAGGGGAGAGCTCGCCGTCATGAATATTACACGGGGAGGAGAAGAGACCGGAGGAGGGTGGCCGACTGCAGAGTACGCCATTCCTGCATATAAAAGTAGTTCCTCGGGTTCTTTCATGCCAGGAAGACTTGTTAGCGAATGAATGTCGGTCAATTCCTGAATTACACCCGTCGAAATAAACGGTCAATGTCCCCCGGATCAATTGTCCAACTCGCATCCACCATCCTGGTTCCTGATTGCTACCCTACAGTCGGGGAAAAAGGTGAAGCGACATGGAGGGGGGGGGGGGGAGAATCGGTGTTGCATTTCTCCTAAAGCCTTTCAATTCTCACACGTTTCTCCCGCCGCATCCACATCGCATGCCGTCCCGGCACATGTTGCATGCGGCGAGTTATTTGCACGTCAGGTATTTGTCACGCCGGATTAGCATTACTTCACACTTGGCACAGGGACAATCTGCCAGCACAGACGTACGTTATTCCGGCGCCGCTACCTTCCGTTTGGACCAAAGATCCGAAAAAGTGTTGTTATTGTGTTGGAGCGGGATATATTTTTAACACAATCAGACCATCAAAAAAAAAAAAGAGGAAGATGTAAGAGGAGTGGTGGGAAGAAAACAGTAACTCCATCAAATTCAACGGGCGGAAATGTAATTAGCTGCAAATGAACTGGCGCCTGATACTTCAAAATGAAACCGAAGCAGCACTTTGAAATTCTCACTTTGTTATTTCTGCGCTTTCAAAAAGCAGCCGTCCTTCTCGGCTGATTAGCCGTTTAAAAACTATTCAATTCAATTCATCTTTAAAAAGACAAAATATTTTCCTTTCAATACGCATATTTTTAACCGATATCAGCATCCGATTGATGCGATGGGAAAAACATGTCAACAACAAAACAGACCTCGGTTGTCCTACTTTATGGCTCACATTTCAAATTATGGATAAATTTGGTCCAGAATGAAATATCCATCGCTCAAAAACGCTGATTGATCGCTAAATGGATGTTTACCCCTTTACGATATTGACGTTTTGAAGTCCTTTTGGACTTGATCTTTGTAGATAGATCTTGATTTCCATTTATCATAATTGAAAATTTTATATATAACTTCCAGAGCCACGGGTATATAACTGCAGACTTTTATCTCAATTAAGGATAATTTATGCCACTTATATGTTTGTTTTTATTTTTTTTTACAACGATTGGTGAACTTAAACTGTAACAACCTTGTCCAGAGCACCGTTGCTCAAAGCCTGCTCTGTTTTTTGGGGGGCCGAAAAGTTTCCTCTCCTGAAACCAGAGGCGGGAACATAAACAGCGACGCCCATCCATCAGTGTGAAACAGATGTATCGGTCCGATTCTGTTGACGGGCTCTGAACCGGGCCTCAGATTGTATGATAAAGTATGGCAGTCAGATGAAAACAAATAGCACGGAACGAGTAATCAGGCCCGCCGCCTCCTCCTCGCTCGCAACTAGACCGCCATTGGGCTCAGAACCTATGCAGACGCTGGTTGAGGTAGGGTAGGGGGGTGTCGCGGTGTAATTTGCTCTGTCTGGCGGAGGTATGCTGTCGATGAGGATGGGGACCATTGGACCATTGTGCCCTTTCCCCCCTGGTACGGTTCCAGTCTGGGGTTATGGGGCCCCAGTTGTCGGGAACAGATCCCTGGGAGACCTCCACCGGCAGAGCAAGATGCATAGATAACCCCCCCCCGCCTCCGGCAAACGATGTTTCCTTCACTCACAGTTAAATATTTTCCGTGACAAGTCTGAGATGTGATTCCCCCCCCCCCCGCATCCCAAACCCGGGCGCTTTTTCCTCCTGGGCCTCGGCTGGTGTCAGTTACATCACGGTGACACGTGTCGGCGCCGAACCCTCCTCGCCATCCAGGCCCCCCCCCCGTCGGGTGTGTGTGTGGCGGACGAGAGCAGACAACCAGGTCGCTGCTCAGGTGTGGCCCGGGGTGAACGGAGGATTTCGAGGCATCTCGAAGGGTTTCGTCAGTGGAGGCTTTCTGGATTCCCCGCGCCATTACATCAGCAGACAACAGATTGTGCAACTGCGTAGAGGGATGCAAAAAAAAAAAGTGCGCGTTGTTCTAGAGCAACAGATGGATTGCTTTACGCGATTGTTTTTAAGCTGCAAATCTTGCACGCAGTGTCTTTCCTTTGCGACGCGTTTGAATGAATTCCCATTCTAATTGTCTCCTCTGCGTCCAACGTTTCGTCCACACTCGCCGTTTTGGTGTCAACCTGATGAATCTAAAGTCTATTTAATCAGTCAGATCTTTATTTTTGGTTCTTCTGCGACTACAACTTTTCCAGAAGTTAATTATTGCACCTTCAGAAACAAACTTTTTTTAAAGTTGCAACCAGCTGCATCTGAGAGAAAATGTTTTTTTCAGCAACTTTCCGCAAAACCTCCTTCTGCATGTTCCTCTCTGAACAAGTTTATTTACCCCCCCCCCACCCGGCCGTCTTCTCTCTCGGCGAGGGATGAAATCATCCGAGTTCTGTCTGCTGAGAGTAGTCAGACTCGTGTTTGTATACGTTTTAGCCGGCGTGCCTGGCTCGCCGTGTTTCACAGCTCATTGGCTCTCCCTTCCTTGCACCGCCGTCTGAGTCACCGCTGTTCTGGTGCATTAAATTGTCTTGTGTGTGTGTGTGTGTGTGTGTGTGTGTGGGCAATGTGGGAACGCCACGGGAGCCGGATGAGGACGAGGTCGCCGGCGCGAATCCGAAGAGATGCCAGCCGCAATGTGAAACGAGCGGCCGAGGGTGGAGCCGGGAGGTTTCGGGAAAAGTTCACGGGGAAAAAAAATAAAGGTGAAAAGGGTTCCCGTTTGAAGCTCTGCCCTTTTGAAGGCGAGGTTAAGTGTAGATTTTAAACACGAGGAAGAGGAAGAGGGCAGCCCGGTGCCTATGGATGAACCAACGCTGCCTGTGAATGGAGGGGGGGGGGGCTGGAGGTCATCGCCTGCAGCAAGGTTAACGCAGAGATCCTTTCACACCAAGCTGCCCTGCCTTTTCTTTCTTTATGCCTCAAAGAGGGAGATGTAACGACTCTCACACACACACACACACACACACACACACACACACACTCACACACTCACACACACTCACACACAACACCGTAGGTTCAAAGCTGACTCGCACATTTGACGTGAGGGCTGAGTTCTCGCCATTATTGGGCCGGACATTCTGCTTCCTCTTTCTTTTCTGCTTTCTCATCTCCTGGTCTTCTTCGATATCTCATCCCGCTCTCGGCTGCTCTGCCCGTGGGTGTGCGTTGTGTTTCCGAATGTTGCGGGGGGGGTATGTCGGGCTGCGGTTGGATTGATTGATTCCGACCTTTCTTACGAACTATTGCCGACACTCTCGTGGACGTTTGAGGAGAAGCGCTTCCAGTTTTCCCTTCAGAGCTCGGCGTCACGAACGCTTTTTATTTTCGCTGTGCCGCCACCTCTTGCAACCGAGCACTTAGTCCTTAAGTACCGGGAGGATCCCGCTCCTCGGATATTCATCAGTCAAATTGTCCTGACATTTAAAAGTCACTTCCCCCCCCCCCCCAAGTGGGAAACTTTTCCTCCATTCTGGGACCTGAGTCATCACTTTTATCCCGGTTAAACGGGCCGCCGTCTTGGCTGTTGGTCGAACACATGGACGTATAATCCTGTATTCCAACCCAAAACAAGAAGAATTCTCCTTCCTGTCGCTTCATCCCGATTCCTTGTGAGGCGTTTCATTAAGTCCGGTCCGGTCTCCTGGCAGGATTTAACAGAACTTGTTCTCAGGCCGGGCTTTTCCCGCCTCCTTACGGACTTGGCTCGTGTTTTGTCCGAGTGCGTTAGATGAGGAGCAAAGGAGGATCGCCGAGAGGAGCCGCGATCCAGGCGGCGACGCCTCCAACGGGATGTTGGAACAGCGTGCCAGGATTTCCCCCCCTAATGACGATGTCTGCCTCGCTTTCTGCCGGTGCTTTTCGATGATCCATACGTTATTTATTCCAGGCTGGCAAGGGAAACCTCAGAGTAGGGAACCCGCAGGAAACGGAAAACGCAAACTCCCACCTGCGCGGCCGCCGAATCGCCTTGGAAATTGTTTGTTAAAGAGCAGAAAACACTCGACTTGAAGCGAACTTCGGTTTAGAAGATGCAAATAATTTAAAAAATAAACACAAGTGCAATGAGAAAATCAACATCCGTGATGGACGGAGGACTTGGGAACGCTGCTGCACATTCGCCCGGCGACCTTGGCCTTTTTTGTTTCTTGTTTAGACGGCGCTTTTAGCGTGATTTGTGTCCTTTATGGATGTCCCTTTCCCGGAGATCCGTCTCGGCACCGAGCCCTTTATTTAGCCGTTCGGACCGGATTATGAAAAATGTATTAATTAAAATAAGAGCCGTCTGTGCGGCATCACGTCACCGAAACGGATCAAAGTAGAATATTTATTGTCGACGCTCGAGCAGGATGGAGCGTCGCCTCCGAAGATTAAGATGATCCGCCGCAACCTTGATGGCGAGGGAAAACTTAACGGGCTAAAGTTTTTGATTGATGATGGAAGTCTAGACCGGGGGGGGATGGGGGGGAGGGGGGAGGAGCCCCATCCATCAGTACACTTAACATTGGCTGGTGTAGTTTGCCTAAATGATCCCACATTGACGGAATAAACCGACCTGCAAATACGGCTGGGATTTGTTTGCTGTGGATTTTCATCCATGACAGACAGAAGCTCGGAAGCTTTTTATGAAACTTAAAACAACTTCAGCTTCAGGATAAGTCAAAAGGAAAGCCGGCCCAACCACCTAAACGGCTTCCAGCGAGTTCGCGCCGAGCTCCGGTCTCATTTTCAATGATTGATTAACGCCACAATTAGAATTCCGAGCCGGAACAGTTTTGATTAATATTCCCCTTCTTGTCTTGAGGTTCCAAACCACCCATGATGACACGGAAATAAATAAACACGCTCCGGAGCACCGGCACAATTCTCAGAGACTAACGTCTACCCAGGATCTTTGGCGAGGGGGGAGGGAATGCGAGAGAGAGAGAGAGAGAGAGAGAGAGAGAGAGAGAGCACTTCCCATATTTCTCCTGCTGATTGACAAGGCTGACATATGGAATAGTTCACCTATTCCCCGGTGACAGGAATATGGGGGGGGGGGGGGGGGGGCAGGGGGAGGTGGGTAAACTTGCCTGCGAGGCTGAGCGTCATTTTCTTTTTTCTTTTTTTTAAGATTCAGTGCTTCTGATCAAAAGGACTCGTATCTCCCCGACTAAATTTAGTACCAGCGGCAATTAGTGGCGGAGTCACTCCGGCATTCCGGGAGCAGCTGACAAATGGTACCTTAACAAGTCGGAGATGTACGCCACAGTTTGATGGATCTGTGTGTGTACAGCTGAAGGGAGTGGCGTGTGTGTGTGTGTGTGTGTGTGTGGAAGCATGCCGGTCAGTGTTGGATTATCCATCCATCCATTTTCCCTTCCACCTTGCGGCCCACGGGACTTGCTGAGCCTATCCCAGCTTGCGATTGGATAGACTTCCTCGCACGACTATCCAGCTAAGCGTCTCGACATGCACAGATCTTTATTCCTTTCTATTTGTGAATGCACCCAATGCACGAGTGTGTGTGTGTGTGTGTGTGTGTGTGTGTGTGTGTGTGCAAGCGTATCGTGCAATGAGTGAGTTTGACCTTAAGCTTCTCCTCCCTCTTTGCGGCCCTCTTTGCAGCGCCAGCTCCTGGGCCTCCCCGATATCAGAGGGGGGGGAAATATATGCCGACGGCCCATCACAGTTCACAAGCTCTGTGTTTATCCATTAATGATTGAGCGTTGCTGAAGACAACACAAGGTGCGCGCTAGCGAGCGCACGTGTATGTTAAGCTAAGCTTTGCGCTCGGCGTGGAGGGAAGGTGTCGCCGAGGGAATTCACGCCTTGCATCACTATTTGGGCTAAACTGCTGTTTGTTTCTCTGATTTTTTTTTTTATATACATACATGTGTACCCGGTATTATTTTTGTTTTCTGAGGTATTAAGTGAAATAAATCACAATCCCTTGTTAGCCTGTTGGCATGTGTCGTATTTAGCAGAGTAAAGCGTTTGGGTTTCTTTTGGTCTTTTCTTTTCCAGTCGAAGCAAAGCTAACATGGCTACCGTATTAGCAAATGGTTGTCCTGCAAGATGTGGAGCAGTTTGCATTTCATTTGGAGCCTCATGAGCTCAGAACTGCAGTGGTTACTAAAGGTCTAAACTCCCCTATGAACTCTGCTGAGTTGGTACAGGCCGGTAAAATCACCTGCAGCATATAAGGAAGTTAATGTCTGGGCTGATTGGAGATGCCAGACAGGTAGAAGACGAGGTTCTAAAACAGGAATCCACATTTAGAAGGACAGGAAGTATTTATTTATTCTTTGGGTCAAACGCCTGAAACATCTTCACGGGCCACGACGGCCGATGGATCTTTATCTTAAGACTCTCTTAACCTGATATGATCTGTAAGCAGGACGCACTAAGACGCAATGTAGTAAAGCGGAAACTACTACAATATTCCACATGTCTCTGCTTTCCCTCTCTCCGGCAGTGTCGCCGTGTCCATCGTGTCTATAGAAGTCCACCTTCCTGGTCACCCATCGACACACCGAGAGACCGCCGCGCGCATCGTGGACGCCACTTCCTTTGATATGGTAAAGCATGTTGTACTTCATCGCTCATTTTATTTGCCCGTTTGTGAGCATGATGCCATTAGCGGTGTATTATGCTCCTCTGGTGGGGGTGGTGGGGGGGGGGGGAGAAATATCTCCAAAAAGGACGGTCCGCATCCTGCAACGCCTCATTAGCGCACCGCCTTTGAACAAACGTATCAACAATGTTCTGAGCTAATAAGCTTTTATATTCCCGGGCTATATGATGTAGAAAGAGGCGGCGCTGAAGGTCACGGGTACGTTTGAACGCACGCAAGTGGCTCAGCGAAGGAATGATTTATCTGGAATTATTGCTCTGGAGTGTTGGGGAAATTGATGCGCAAGGTTGAAAGCGCTCCTTCAAGAGGAGCGTCGGCGGCGACGGACCGTTTCGCTATCATCGGCCGGACGCTTGAGATTCGGTGCAACGTTTAGACAACGTATAGCTTGCAGGACTTTTTGCTGAGAGGTTGCGAGAATTCCACATTGTAGTCGGCAGCGGTGCGTAAAAACCGGGGTTTGCACCTTCCTTCCCTTGAGGATGACTTCCAAAGCCCAATCACAAAGCCACGATCCGTCAGCTGACCGCGTCCAATTCAGGCGCAACGCGTTACTGCCATTTTTAACAGAAGCACGCCGACTCGATATCGCTCTGCCCGCCTACACTTCTAACCTCCCCGAGCCGAATGCAACAAAGTTTATGTCCCTTCTCTGGAAGTTGTTGAAAGGGATGCTGGGAAATGTAGAAAATCATTAGCTGACACTGAAGTAGATTTTTTTTTTTTTTTTTTTTTTACCGGGATGGGTAAATATTTAGTACATACGAAGCCAGTTGCTGTACAGAATAACTCTTGGAATGAATTCAACACACCCACAGAGTCCTGATATTTATGAGTGTGGGCATTTTGTATAGCAGCTTCTCTTTTTTTTTTCATGACTGTATGCAGTTCCTGTAGAATCTCCTGAAATGGAAGACATCTAAATGTATGTGACCCGATGTTGATAGTCTCAAATCCCCAATTTCATTCCTTCCCTCTGGATTATTTGGAATCCACATTAAAATTCAATATAGAGCGCAGCAACAAATGAATTATCCCAATTAGCGCTCTGTTCATGCAAGAACACTTGACTGTATTTTGGATCATCCGCTATTCCAAAAGCATCCTCTGGGGATTGCTTCTCGCAACATCTGGCCATGCACAACGGGACGCCAGGATTTACAGGGGTTTTTGTTTTTGCTCCCACTGTCTTGGTAACTTTCCCATTACCTCAGCAATATCTTATTTGCTATCAGGAGCTCTGTCCTCTTGAAGTTGCGCCAGTTTTCAGGCATTTCTCCCCCTTGTCTTTTTTTGAGCGTTTGAACGCGTACTCCTGGTGGGATCGTGGGAGTCGGAATACTGCCTGGTCTAATTGCCGTGCGGTGTTTGGTCGGGAGATGGGCCTGATTAGGGAGGAGGTGAGGGGAAAACGTGTCCCCACTCTCTTCTTTCAACGTCTCACCCGTTTTCCATCTTTGCAATGCCTCCCCTCCCGTTTCTCTCTCCTCTCTCCGACTCTCTGCACGACGACGCAGAACGATGGCAGCCCTGCATGGCTCATTAACTGGCAGAGAGCGAGCGAGGCGGGCACAAAAGGATAAGAAAAGAGAGAGGGATGTAGCACATAAGTTACCTCTGTGATCGCCCAGCATCTGCTGGACTGTATTATTGCCTTTCGATGTTTGATTGGATGAAGTTTTGTCCAATTGCCTCCAGATGTGCTGCAGAGTTCATATAGATAATATTTGCAAATGCGCTTGGTTACAATGCGGGAACCATTATTTTATATTGTATGCAGATGACACCACGCTGTTTTAATCCATTTTCATTTAATGTGATCCACATTGGGAAGCAAATAATCCTGCTTCAAGGTAAAAAAAAAAAAAAAAATGCTTTGAGGGAACGAAGCGGCTCTCCGCTCTGTGCCTTGTGAAGCCTCTTCCTGGATGAGAGGCAGCAAGGAAAACCCACAAAGATGATATCGGCACGCTCGTGAAGCAATCGGCCCAAGAATCTTTCCCTGTTCTGACTCGTGGGGTGAAGGATAACGAGAGAAAAACAGAGATGGAGAAGAGCACGTAGATGGATGGGGAGCGAGACGGGAATGGAGAAGGAAAGAGCAAGGCTTCAGAGACCAAGGGTGAAAGTCTAAGTCTTTCATCCTCTCTCCGGGTTCAGAATGAGAGGAGAACTGTGGGTTGGATTATTGGTGCTAAGCTGCAGAAAGATCTTAACTCTAGCTCTTCTCCTGTGTTCTGACGGGCAGACTATCTACCTGACTCTCTGCCAGACGGAAAAACCTCTCCCCTGGCCTTTCAATTGAGTCATTTCCGGACCCTGGGGGTCATTTAATTTGCCATTTAATTTCAGCTTTAAATAAAAGAATACTCTCACAATTCCTCCTGATGGCCAACAGCGGCCGCGTCGTCACTGTCATCGCCATCTAGAAGCAGAACATCGGCCAAGAAAAGCATTTGAAGGAGACGAAAACCTGAAGGCTTCGCCAGCTGCCATCTCCTCCTCCGGTCCCTCGCTGGCCCCGTTATTCAGTCGGGAGATTCGCCGCGAGTCCACGAGAAAGGAGAAAACACTTGAAATGCTATTAAGTCTGCAGTGGGGCTTGTGTGCGCCAGTTGTAAGACTCGTCACAAGCGCACTAACTGGATGCTCTGCAAAAAAAAAAAAAAACGTCCACCCGAACAAGTCGCACGTTTTTAGACAAATAAAATTGTCCTTTTCGCAAATGGGGAATTGAGCCAGAAATTGTCTGAATAATACGTACAAATAATTTAGCGTTAATAGCGGAGTTTGAGATTCTGGCTTCAATAACATAACCGTCACATCGGTAACAAGATTTTTTTTTTTTTTTTTTTTTTTGAAAAGTGTAATCACTTGAAAAGCCTGACGCTTTCTCACTCTGATTTCCTTGCTGACACCCGACGCCAGATGAAAATGGCCTCGCCATAATGGCTATTTCTTGCAGTGGTGAGGCGAGATTGAGTTAGAGGAGAGATTGCTTGTCAGGGCCCTGATTTCGCCGTTATCCGCTGATGACGATAATAATAACCATTCGCGGGAGTGGCGGGGCGAATGGGAAGGAGAGCGCACAGAGCGTCTTTTTAAAGAGGCGTGCCCGCAGTTACTTTCTGCAATCAAAACACAGATTTCTGAGGACGAGTCGGGGGGGGGGGGGGGGGGGGGGGACGAGACGGATTGCGGTGCACACATCCTGTTGTGTTGCCATCGACGGGATATTAGCCTGGTATTTGTGTACAGTAATCAGTCGGCCCTTGACAGACTCCGTCTCGAGGCGCAGACGTCTGAGCAAAGATTGTCTGGTAATCAGGCTGTGTGGTTTAAGGCTGGGGGGGGGGGGGGTCGGAGGAGGCGTGCAACCTCATGGCAATTGTGGGGTCTTTTTCTCTGTTGTTTCGGCTTTACAGATGTTACCGACCAGGAACATACCTTTTTTTTTTTTTTTTTTTATTCCATTTGTCACCGATCGCCATGTTTGCCCGACGAAGGGAAATGTCATCCGGTTATTATCCAAGCCGTAAAACCGCGACTTACTACACGTGCGTTTTTTCGTGTCCGTGTTTGTTTTCATGTCCGGCGTATTCACAAACACGACAAACTGTCTGCCTGCCGAGTCCCCTCCTCCTCCACCTCCTCCTCCTCCACCTCCTCCTCCTCCGCATCCTCTTCATTTTCCCCCCTTCCCCTGTCTTGTCATATGCGTGATCACTTCCTCCCTCCTCTCTCTCCTCCAAACGCCGCATCCCTCCCCTCCCGCTACCCCCGCCCTCGACGCTTTTAATCTTGGGTTGATGATACTTGCATGGTGGAGACTCTTACGTTTCTGCGCCAGGTGTCTCCCTGCGGTTAGCATCCCGGGCTCAGCTCCTCATCTCTGCAGCTCCTTCGCCTCCCTCCTCCTTGGCTCCTGAACACACACACGCGCTCGTACACAGCGGCCTATACCTGCTGTCAGCACACACACATGTTCTCTACACCAACATGCACGCACAGCTACGCGATTGGGCGTGCACAAAATGCAAGCAGCAAACTCAGATATTAGCATATCCAAGTCTTTAAATGTTAGTTTACCCACATCCAACTGCAGATTTTACAATATATTCAGATGATTTCATCCTGAAAACTTGATTCTTAATGATACAAAAGCACATATGTTCCCAACTATTACCAAAAATGTCCAGATTTTCTGTCTATATTGGGGGGGAGTGCCGGGTTGATGCAACAGCTTCAAAAGCTGGGTGACATTTTTCATCTTTTGTGGCAGCTTTTTCACTTGTTCAATGAATAAAAGATTTCAAGGCCTTGATTATAGACTAGAAAATGGCCCGATGAGGAGATTTTCACAGAGTTCAGGTCTTTATGGCGTCTTTAAAAACACATTATTCCCGTAAAGACTCGCTGCACATTGCAGTATTTGTAATTACAGAGCACTTGAGTGGATAAATCAAATCCCTCCCCGGTTACTACGCCGACGCTCGCTGAGTCATATAGATCTTGATTTGCATTGACTGTACAAAAGCGATGTTTGCCGCTCGCGTATTGAGATTTGGGCGACGTGGAGGAGAATCAAGTGCGCTGAGAGAGTTTGCTTTGTTCTTTAAAGACAGGAGGCGCAGGAGAGGAGGACGAGACGGCGGATTAGAAATGGTGACGGGAATGAAGAAGGCAAAGAGGCAGAAAGATAAATAGAGCGATAGTTTATCATGTTTGTTTGTGTTGCCGCGGGGACCTCCTTTCTACAAACCCCCGTTCCCCCCCCCCCCCCCTCAGTCACCATCCGAGTATTTCCTTTCCGTCGCGTATCTGCCGCCTGTCCGGGTAGCGCTTTCTGGTTCGGTCTCGTCTGATGTCTCAATTAAATTAGTGTGTTCAGTCTGCTCAGATAAAGAAGAAGGACGTGGAAAAAGCCTTCCCGGGAATAATGGCAGCTTCCTGCATCCTGGAACCAATCCCTCCCCGTCCGGGCCCATGCTAACGCGTCATGTCGGTCCAGTTGGGTGTGGTCAACCTAGGGCCCGCCCCCCCCCCGCCCCATTCTAGGGCCCGCCTCCGCCCCTCTGTCTGGACGGGATGCTGGAGTCAGCCTCAACCTCCTCCGCCTTGTGCCTTTATCTGTCGCCTCTTCATCTTCGGGACGGCAGGGGTCAACTTGGAAGAACAAGGGGAGGGGGGGGGGAGGCAAGGATGGCAAGGGAGGGATGGGTGTACAGTAAAAGAGGGAAGGCAGGAGAAAGACGGGGGGGGGGGGGGGGGGGGGGGGCAACTGAGCCGGCTGGCTTTTTTTTTTAGGTTGAGGCCTGATTTGCATTTCAAAAGGGACAGCCAGACGTGTCGCCACCTCAGGGACGCCGTCGGACCAACCGGGGTGTCTTTTAATGTCAGCAGGTAACGTAACGGGGGGGGGGGGCTTGATGAAATTAATAGAGCAGCTCCTGATTGATAGCGGCGCCCACCGGTCAATGGATTGTCCGTCAGGGCGTCTTTAAAGAGCCCATCTCGCCGGCCTCATCTGACATCTGATCTCCCAGCAGCATCTCGCCGAAGTCGTTGTTTGGAGGGACACTCTCGGCCGGGGCACACGTCTTGGAGGCCAAGTGTGGACAGGAGACGGGAAGGAGTGGGAAGACGGGGAAAGCGTCTTCAAGAGGTCGGCCGAGGGAAGGCGGAGATGAGTCTGAGAGATCTTCTTGTCCTGAAATGACTTGGTAGATTCTTGTCAGTCTTAAATCTCTGGGTGTTGAGGGGGAGCGGATGGGAGGGAGGGGGGGGGGGGGGGGCACGGTAATCTCCTTCGCAAGGAACGGACGGAGCCTGCATTCAATTCCACCG
>NC_090920.1:1570471-1635856 GCF_040956055.1 Brachionichthys hirsutus | reverse complement strand
TCAAACGCCAGACGCCTTATTTCCGTCTTTGCAGATAAGCTGCGGAGGAGCATGCCGAACCTCGTGAGAGCGCCCGGCTTCTCCGCTGCGCCCATTCCCACTAATCCCAGAGCTCCGCCTTCTCTGCTTCGCAACAGCCATAGTTTCGATTCGTCCAGCGGACTGTCCCGCCTCCAGTCCTCCAGTAAGACGCCTATTTTTTTTTTATATATATATAATTACCAAGCGTTTTACTTCCCGTTTTGGCTCAGTCCCTCCCCAGGCCAGCTGCACAACAGGGTCCAGAGCGTTGGGAACTTCGCCTCGTTGTCGCGGCAACCCGCGAAAGCCACCGCCTACGTCAGCCCCACGATCAAGGGCTCCTCGGCGGTGGCGTGCGCCGCCAGCCCCCAGTCTCTGAACAGCAGCAGCAGCGGCGTCCCGTTGCTCAGCAAGGCGCCCGCCGCCCCGACGCCGCCCCGCAGCAGCCTGCCCCGCCCGGCCTCCTTTGTTGGCGGCGCAAGCGCCACCCACCGCCACAAGGTGGCCCAAGCAGCACGAAGGTAAAACGCCGTCCGTCACGTGGAATCCGGGAGGGGGGGGGAGGGGTCTTGGCTTAAAACGGCGTCGTCTGATTTCTGGACTCCTTTCGCCCTCAGTTTAGCGACGCCCCCGAAGACCCTGTCCACCCTCAGCGCCCTCCGTGACGCCGCCTGGAGAGACGGTTGCTTCTGATGGCGTCCTGCCGGCGGGGGGCGGGGGCGAATGTTGAAATGGGTTGGAGAAGAAGAAGAAGAAGGACTGCGGCATCCATTCGGCTCCGGATGCGGTCGTTTTTCCGTGCCAAGGGGGGGGGCGGGGCGGCGTTCCCTGTCGCTCGTGTGCAATAAACCTGCTAATGAGGGCTGCTAGCTTTTATTAAACGAGTCTAACGACACTATTTGAGTATTTATTTTTGGATAAATGTTTTTGACCAATCAGGTGTTTTTTCCCTCCAACGATGCTGCTAAAACTTCGTTGTTTTAATTTTGGGCGC
This sequence comes from Brachionichthys hirsutus, assembly GCF_040956055.1. Lineage (NCBI taxonomy): Eukaryota > Metazoa > Chordata > Actinopteri > Lophiiformes > Brachionichthyidae > Brachionichthys > Brachionichthys hirsutus. The sequence continues at coordinate 1,634,841 of NC_090920.1, read as the reverse complement.
AGCCGTTCTCATTTTTTTACAAGCGGGATATTAAAGTATGTATCGGTGTTCAGCGCTAACTGTTAAATGTGCATTAATATTTATCTATAGGTGCAATATTATTGACTTTTAAATGTGGCCAAAAGGGAAAATGTCTGAATGTGATTGAAGAAATGTCCGACCACGACGTCACGAAAACTTAATTTGCGCGTTTTAACACTTAAATATGTTTAGTCACATATTTGTTATTACTGCACTTTGTACAAACGGATGTTTTTACGTTGAATTTTACTAATCTTTGCACTTCCTGTATTTTGTCCGAACGTACCACTTGATGTAACGCAGATTAATGTAGCACCTGTTTTGTAATATTTCACCTGTATTTTTAACCGACCACAAAACTTTGTTACTTTGATGGAAAGAGTGAGTGAAATATTTTAATAAAGCATTGATTTCCAAACGTTTCCGTGCTTCAAAACGTTAAAACTTTATTGACAAAAGCGATAGTTTGGCGTGAACTTTATATGACATTGGAAAGTCGCCACTTGCTGGTAGGAATTGGGATCGCATGTTTGACCTACTTTTGATTAAAGAATCAAATGAGCATGCGCAAGACTTCTGACGCCTTTATCTCTTTCATCTGTTCGTTGCATATAGCATAAAATATCCAAAAGCAAATACCTGCAAATATAGAGTGACATTTTCTTCCTTGTGGACAAACCAACTTTAAAATGAGAAGGTTTGAGTCGGATTAAATCCATGTCTTTATTTATAAATAGAAATTTTATGGTGGAGATTATTTCCTCTGACAAGCAACATAAATTTAAAAAGGTTTCAGACGGATCTTGATGAAATTTTCATGAAATTTTGGGAATGTTGGTGATGATCCAGAAGAGATCCTGGATTCTGGATCACTTTGAAATGTTCATTAACACTGCAGTAAACGCAGTTTCAAAATCTGTCGCTGTGTGTGTGGATATTATCGAGATTTTTCTTTCAATGATGGTACGCTTGCGTTTTGTCCTACTTCACATTTAACATTAGAGATAAAGATTTCTAACAAGTGTTTGTTTCCATGGTTAAGGAATCTAAAAATATAGATTTAAAAACATGTAAGTCCATTATTTCTGGCGTAAATCACAATATAAGTGCTTTTCTAATTAATCATTTAAGCAAAAGCAAATCCTTGTCTTCCTTTTGGACAAACCAACTTTAAAATCAGAAGGTTTGAGTCCAATTAAATCCTCGTCTTTATTATAAATGGAGGTTTCTTGGTGCAGGTTTCCTTCGGCTCGTTAGAAGCGATTGTTTTCACCTGTGATCTTCTCCTCAGCTGGTGCCGATCAGAGGAGAGGTGAGAAAAGGAGGTTCTGGTTCCGCGTCTCCAGATTTTGTGGGTGTGTTTGAAAGGGGAGTTTATTTTTCTTTTCTGTAGTAAGAACTTGGCAACTCTTGTTTTTAAATGTTCCCTTCCTCCCTTTAACCGAAATTCCGTTTCGAGTGGAGCCCAAGCCTTTTCCGTCAAACAGTCACACAGAGTTCTTTCCATGTTGGATTTTAATGTCAAAATTGCATTGAAATCCACCTTCAAGTCATGATCTGTTAAAAAAAAAAAAAAAAACACACAGGTGTTCAATTACCTCCTTGGAGGCGGGGCTTATGTAATCACTGTCTTGGTTTGTCTGCCTGTTAGCAAGATAACTCAAAACATTCTGGACATTCTTTTCAGGGAATGTTGGGAGTCTTGACAGGAACAGTTGATTATATTTTGGTGATGATCCGGAAGAGATCCTGGATTCTGGATCACTTTGAAATGTTTGATAACATTGCAGTCAATGGAGCTTCAAGACTTGTCCCCCCAATATCTCCGTTTATTATTACCTGATGTTTATGGAATTCGGGTGGGAATCTCTGTCTCACCACTGAATTTTATCTGGACCAGATCTGGAATGTGAATACTGTCACAATCCAGATTTTTTTCATTTACATATAATGGAGGGTTTTTCCAAAAATTCAATTCAATCACCAAAAATCACAGCCATTAAGGGGTCCGAAATTAAATATAACGCAAAATGTGTTCTGGATCTGATCCAGAAATGAGGTCGGGAAACAATATTACATTTTTTAAAACCCTGCGAGGGTTGCTATGGTGCTAGTTTAGTTTCTTATCTCTGTTTTAAGCAACCCTGGCTGATAAATGCGCTGCTGCTGCTGAATAATCCCAATAATGGGCGAAAACAGATTCATTTTCATTCCGGTCACGGTTTGTTTGGAGGATTTTCACGTTTTTTCAAAACGGTACAGACTTTAAAAAATAAACAAACAGGCAAAAAAAAAAAACAAAAAAAACATCCGGGAACCTCAGTTTTACAGACCTCGATGACGCAACGGCAGCCCCTGTCGTGCCAAAGATAGTCACACAAACAGGACGTGTCACTCTTTTCACTTTTCGTCATACCATATCTTGTTATTGTGCCACTAAAATGAAATCCTCCTGGGGGGGGGGTCCATGGGGCGTTCCCATCCCAGCTATAATGCTCGTTATTAATTCTGTATAGAACCAACTTGTTTTATTTATAATGTAAAGACAGAGTGACACGTCGTCTTTACATAAACGATCTTTGTCCACACCCGCCCAGCCTCAGCACCAGCTCATCCTTTATCCACGGGGTTGATACCCGAATGCGCACCCGCGGAGACCCCGTCAGTGGGTTCGGGTCCTTCTCCTCCTCCTCCTCCCCCCCCCGGTCCGTTATGTCTTTTAGCCTGCTCCCCCTCTCGCAATGTCCGCCGCTGAACGCCGCACGCCGCCTCCGCTGCTCCTCCTGCCGTCGCTGCTTCTGATTTCTTGCCTGGATGTGGCGGTGAGGGCAGCGGAGGAGGGCGGAGGCCCGTCCTCCTCCTCCTCCATCTCCTCCACCCCCTCCCCGCTCCTGGACAATGGCTTAACCGCCGCGTTTGGAGCCCCTTCCGCCTCCATCCCGACCGGCCCGGGACGGATCGTCGGCCCCGCAGCAGGTAAACGGAATCAGTGATGAGTTGAGATGGATTTAACGGCATCGTCATAAATATATGCAGGAAATGAGGTCTAAAATTAGCTTTCTAAAAGAAAACGCTATTTATTTGTTTTCAATCAGATATTGATTAGATGCTGGGATGTGATTCACAGGCAGCCTAGCCGGCGCACTAATGGGATTAGGCTGTGTAATGTGGGCATTGGAGGGATAGCCTTTATCTGAATAGCCTGAGCAGGTGATGCATTCAGGGGCAGCGTGGTAATCCTGATACGGGAGGTGAAGCCGCAGTCCTCTGGGGGGGGGGGGGGCTTATTTTACATCTGGAGCAGAAACGCTTTCCCAGGAATAATTTCCACACCGGATTTCCAAAAGGGCTAAATAAATCTGTTTAATTCAAAATAAAAGAAGTTAAAAAAAATAAAAATAAACCCCACAATGGCACAATTTGAATGTGCGACCTTTCCGCGCAGAGACCCGGTTCGCCCTGAAGGTTCTGGTGAGGGATGCGGCGACCCGTCAGCCGCTGCCGGGGGCGACGGTGGACGTTTACGTCAACCACACCCTGACGAGCTCGGCCCAGACGGGGGAGAGAGGAGAGGTTCTGCTCCGGGTGTCGTTCAGCCCAGGGCTAGGCCTCACCCTGCTGGGCAACATGCGGGGCTACGTACCCCAACCCCTGACCTGGAGCACCAGCAAGAGGCCGAGTGAGTAGGGGTGGGGGGGGGGGGGGGGGGGGGGGTACTGAATTGAATTGAAACAAAGAATTCTAAAGAGGCGGGGGTGCAGCTGAGACAAAATCAAACGCTTCTTTTCAGGTCGACACACACCTGCATTATTCATGTTCATTACAGATTGATGAAGAGTGTGTGTGTGTGTGTGTGTGTGTGTGTGTGTGTGTGTGTGTGTGTGCGTGTGCGTGTGTGTGTGTGTGCGCGCACGCGAGACGACACACAGCTTGTCTCAGAGGTTTGTTCACGATCAAGACCATCCATGTACAGTAAACCAACACCGCCTCCCTCCGGTTATTGATCGTCTCCACGGCGACGCGGAGTGGGGGGGGGGGGGGGGGGGGCTCCTCAACCAACAGTCTTTGTCCTGCACCGGATAAGATCCAGAGGGGGGGTGGGGGGGCTCTTTAGATGTTTTATAGTGCAGGGGTGTAAATCAGAGGGGCAATAAAATCAGAGGCCCCTCCCTTTGTGCTACCGCCATCCGTTGGTGGCAAAGCTGAACTACAAGTCAACAAGAACCGCCAAACGTACAAAAGTCTGATGCCGCGACTCGCATCGTTGCTGCTGAAATGACGAACCATTTTTAATCCGGCCTCTATTTGTCCTCCAGTTTTCTCCGCCGTGACGCTGCTGCTGCTTCCTCACACTCGGGGGAACGTGTGGCTGTTCGAGGACTCGGTCCTCATCACCGGGAAGCTCCCCGGTAACCTTTGATTTGTATTTGTTGTGCAAAAAACACACTTTATTGATTTTTGCATTCCCATCACACGCCATCTTCCCCTGACAGACGGCTCCGCTCAAACGAAGGTCGCCTTCCCCAGGAACCTCCTCGCCATTCCTGATCGGAACGTCTCCACGGTGACGGCGTACCTGACTGTCCCGCGGCGCCACTTCGCCAACGGCTGCACCGACTCCACTCCGGGCATCGTCGGCGGCGTCCGATCTGGTGAGCGAGCCCGGCGAGGTCGTTAATGATGTCTGAGGCCGGCTCTGAGCCTCCTCTCTGCTCCTCGCTGCTCCTCCAGGGTTCAGAAGCGTCGATCTGAGGCCCTCGGCGGCCGTCAGCGTCCTCTTGTACTCCGGCGGCGACGAGCTTGAGATTCGAGGGCCCGTTCAGATCAGCCTGCCACTGGGTGGCAGCACCCGCCTCAGGGCCGCCGATACGCTCCCGGCCTGGGCCTTCAACCGAAGCACAGGTGCGACTTGGGAGTTTTCCGACCCGCTACGCCTCCCGTGATGCACGTTGGCAACGGCTAAAGCTTAGCGTTCTTGCTTTTTTTTTTGAAGGTTCCTGGGAGACCCAGGGTCTGGGAATCGTAAAAACCGTTGGCGACGGCCTTGTGTGGACGTACACCGCTTCCCGCCTCGGCTACTGGATTGCCGCCCCTCTTCCCTCGTCGGATGGTACGCAGCTGATCGACATTCCGTAGCGCGTGCGTTAACTTTTGTCTCGCTTGCGTTATGTCTGTTAATCCGACCTTCTAGATTACCCGGGATACGGAGGCTCTTTGGATTTCATATCGCACCACGGCTACCTGCTGCTGGGAATACTGGGAGGGACGCTGGCCGTTGTCGTCGGGTCGCTTTCCTTGCTGCTGTGTCACTGCGGGTAAGAAGTCTCCTCGGGAATAGTGAAAGGAGTCGGCATCATGTTTAGAATCTGTTCCATCCTCTCTAGCAGAAACAGAAGTCCCCACCGAGAGCCCCGGAGGAGGAGCGCCCGCTTCTCCAAACTCACGGTGGTGAAAAAGGACCAAACCACCTCCACCCACACGGAAGCCGGTCTGCTGTTCCACTCCGGCGACCACGCCCTCGCGTCCTGCGGCGTCCGCTCGGAGGCCTCGTCCACGCCGAGGCACAAGGCCAGCTTCAACATCTACGTGGAGGATCCAGGGAGTCGCCCGGCGGCGCCTTTCTACGAGAACGTTCCTCCGACATCGCATCGTTACATCAACGGCAAAGAGGCGGCTCGCCTGCGGGAGAAGACGGAGCAGAACAACGTGAATTCGGACTCTTTCTATCAAGATAAGCTCGTTCACATCTACAACCAGCCGGTGGCCATCGTTCAGGCGCCGGAGCTTTTTGCCGCCCAGGATCAGCAGCTGTCCGGCTGCAAGTCCGCCACTTTTCCTCGCAATGGAGTGGAGTACGACGGTCGCCCGGAGCCGGCGAGCAAAGACGGCTACACCCAGACGCTACCGAAAGCCCCCCACCACCGTCCCCAAAGCGGTGGCGGCCCACAGCAGAGCAACCTGGACGAGCCCCAGCCTCTGGAGACTCCTCCCCAAAGCCAAGCCCCCAACGCCGTGTGGGGCCGCTACAGCAACCTCCTGGAATCCTCCGTCTCGGTGCCCGGGACGCTTAATGAGGCGGCCGGGATGGCGGCCGGGATGGCGGCCTTCGGCGGCGGGCGCGTTCCCGGCGAGCTGCAGGGGATTTCCGAGCGCACCTTGCTCGAGCTGATGCGGGGCAAACCCTCGTCGTCCCACCCCAGGGCCTGGTTCGTCTCCCTGGACGGGAAACCGGCCGCCCAGGTCCGTCACTCCGTCATTGAGCTCCAGGGTCGCCACCGCCCTCCGAGCAGCAACGACACCAGCCTGGACTCGGGGGTGGACATGAACGAGCCTTTGCAGAGCATCCGCGAGACAGAGCGGGACAGGCCTCCGATCCGGGCCTCTTCCCTGCCCCACCGCGGCCGAGGGGGGCGTTACTGCGAGGAGCCGGACCTGAGCAGCAGCGAGAGCGGCACGACGGCCACCTGTACCCCCGAGGACCCGTCCCTGAGGAGCATCTTGGACGGGAGCAGCGGGGCCATTCCCAACATCCCCGAAGAGAGAGACGGGATGGATACGTCCAGCGCTCAGGAGGACAGCGAGTCGAGGGGCACGCCGCCTCCACGGCGCCTGAGGAAGGTGAGGGAGAAGGGGAAGGCGGACAAGAGGAGTGCCAAGCATGTCCGAGGGGGGAGGGCTCTGGCCAAGCGGAGTTAGACCGCAAATCATCTTTGCCTCCCCGATTTATGAATCTCTTTCGCTCAACTTCCAATATCTTTGGGTTTGGTGTCACGGATAATACCCCCCCCCCCCCCCAACCTCCCCAGAAAACGTTTGCTAGCAATATTAACATTTAAATCGCAAGTTTTGCAGCCACAATATTTAGTCTTCCGTCACACGACTGTAAATATTTTAAGTGTGTTTTATGTACGAGACTGTCTGCAGCAATCACGTGTTCTTTTATATGTAAATAATGACTCTGCATCTTTTTGCGTCACGTGACCGCGACCTTAGGCCGCGCTCAGACCTGCCACTCGTGTTGGACGTGATCTCGCTGAATGTATTCGCATTGATTTTGATGTCTTCTAGATTGTGCTCCTTCTCTGTGAATGGTTGTGTCACTAGTCTTAGCTTTTTTTTGTGTGTGATCAATTATTAAAACTTAATTAATAACAGTTTTTGTTCTGAGATTTATTTATATGTTGAATTGGAATGGCTCTGCATTAGCCATGGTAACCTGATTCTTTGCTGCCGTGAACTTTCCTACCAGCAGGGGGCGCCGTATCTACAAAATGTTTTTTTTCCCCATTTTATCCAAAGCAAAAAAGAGAGCAATGAAACTATTTATTTGGCAATTAGCGTGATAAAATAAATGAGATTAATTAATTACTTTGGATTTAGCAGACTGTATCGATCCACACCCATTACAGTTTACTGTACGTTAATTGTTTTATATACACAGAAAAAAGATACAGATTTTTATTTATTGAGTCACGATAAATCTTACAGTTAAACTTCACCTTTGATTACGCATGAAATGCGAGTCAGATCAGAGGTTTGGCACGTCCATTCAGGGATGTCCCTCCCTATGGTGATGGGTGATGTCATCCTCAGCTCCAGCCAGTTCTTATCAGGGCGGCTCGCTTGTCGGATCGGACTCTGGTGGGAAACACAAACCCTGAAGGACTTCTCCAGAAGAAGCCACAAAGCCAGGGCCGCTCTGAAACAAAGGATTATTCCTTCACTCTCTTCCTGTTAAAGGTGAGGTTCTTTCATAGCTCAAATTTGTCAGCATGTGCTCTGATTACTTCAGGCACAGAGCAGAAAACAGGGCTACTGTTCCATATATGTGTCTTCTTTGTCGCTATGCTTTATGTTGCAGGACATTTTAAACAAAAACACACACAAACACAGTTTAAATGTTACCGACAAGTTTTTTTGAAAGCAAATATTCAGAGTGTCACGCTAATGCGCTGAGAGAGACAGTTGCCTTTAAAGCTTATGAAACTTGTATGAAACTATGTCAAATGTTTGCATCTTTATTTTTTGGTGAAAATATAGTTTTCATCTTAAAATGAGGCATTTAGGCAATTAATTTTCTCTGTTTTTAACATTATCTTTACAATGGAAAATGCACATTATGGCAAAAGAAGTTTGCATTGTTATTAAATGCAGTATTTTATCATGATGGAATCAAATTATTTTATCTGTGGGAGAAAAAAATAGTTGCCAAATTCACAGTTTTCCGAAGACACACCTCACTCTGTCATTTTTAGCTGCATTGAAGTCGGTGCGTGAAGCGTTTAGTTGAAGCTGCATGCATGACACAGTATTTATATCTTGGCTAAACTTGCATAATAAGCATGCAGGAAGGAAGCTGCAGAGAGCAGAGGAAGGAAAAGGCCAAATCTGTAACCCTCAGGTCCAAAAAAAGGGGAATTGTACCATTAGAAAAAAACAAAAACATGGATTTTGAGTACTTGTTTAGATTACTTTACATTAGGGCAAAAGTTAGAGAGCTGCATATTGTTTAAAGTGTCGCAAAAACCGACGTACTTGAAAGATGGAATGTTACCCAGTTCTTAGTCAGGAATAGAAAAATCAACTGAAGGAAATGACGAAAGAAAATAAATGACCAATTTTGCAGGAAAAGAAGGAAGTCAACGTGTTAATTTCGTGTCGTTGATCGTGCGGCTTGGGTCTGTAGGACTCGCTGCGCCTTGGATCACTCCTGCAGCCGCAGCTCAGGAAGCGGTTTTATTATCGAGCTCCAGGGGGAATCATTCGGGACGGCGCTAGCAGTTTTAGCTTTCCCTCCGACTCGCATGAAAATGACTCAAGCATCACCAAACCTGCACAAACTGATCTTTCCTGTCATCCTCTACCCCTCCCCAGAAACCCACTCAGGGTTGCGGATGGATGCAAACGGCTTCCTGTTCCTCCTGGCGCTCTCCTCCCTCCATCAGGTATCTGGATCACCTGAAACAGTTTGACTTTGACTGACATTTGCAGCCTGCTGCTAACACCCTTGTTGCGTTCCTGTGCGTTTGCGTCCCAGCCGCTCGCGGCGTCGACCCCCGAGGCCGAATACCAGGAGCACGTGAACCATCGGGGTGAACATCAGGCGACCCGGAACCAGATCACCGTGGCCCAGTATGAATGCTTCCAGAGGATCGTGAAAAAATCCCACCGCAAGACGACAACAGCAGGTGAAAGGGTTGTCCTAGAAAGTCTTTATAGGCTTTTATAAATTTAATGCCCACGTATTTCCGTGTGTGTTGTCAGCAGGGCTCGAGTGCAACACGACGTGGGATGGGTGGCTGTGCTGGGACGAAACTGAAGCCGGCGTCACGACAGAGCAGAGCTGCCCGGACTATTATCATGATTTTGACCCTCATGGTAAATATACAAATAATAATAAATCAATAAACTTCATGCAGCATGAATGACGGTATTTCCCGTGCGTCGGCAGCGGTGGCCTCCAAAGTCTGCACGGAGACGGGCGAGTGGGGCCGCCATCCGGACAGCAACAGGACGTGGACAAACTTCACAAACTGCAAAGCCAATACGACTCACCACAGGACGGCGGCGATGACTCACTTCTACTTGGTGATGATTGGCCACGGCTTGTCGCTGGTGTCGCTGCTCGTATCGCTGGGAATATTCTTCCATTTTAAGTAAGTGTTGGTTCAAAAAAAAAAAGGATAAACGGCAGGAAAAGAAATCCCTCTTCAAATCCTAAATACGCGATGTCTTCCGCGTCTCCCGCCGCGCCGCCTTCAGGAGCCTGAGCTGTCAGAGGATCACCCTCCACAAAAACCTCTTCCTCTCGTTCGTGCTGAACTCCATCATCACCGTCGTCTGGCTCACGACGGTGGTGAAGAAGCAGGGTCACACGTATAACGAGTCCGTGAGTGAGCTCTGCACCTTTCCATCAAATGCCTCCGGGGTTTTTTATTTTTATTTTTATTAAACCCCTGACCTCACATTCTCCCTCTGTAGTCCAGCTGCAAGCTGCTCATGTTCATCCACCTCTACCTGCTGAGCTGCAACTACTTCTGGATGCTCTGCGAGGGCATCTACCTGCACACGCTGATCGTCGTGGCGGTCTTTGCAGAGAAGCAGCATCTGGTGTGGTATTTCCTGCTGGGTTGGGGTAAGTAGGGATTTGCCTCCATGTTTCCGTCGGGGTAAAGCACTCTGGTGCGATAAATGGCTTTTTGCAGGTTTCCCTTTGGTGCCGGCGGTGATACATTCAATAGCGCGCCACTGCTACTACAACGACAAGTGAGTCTTCTACGTCGTTTGATATTGTGGTGCCTAAATCGTGCCGCTACTTGATTCCATGCTTTCGCAGGTGCTGGGTCAGCTCAGACACCTCCCTGCTGTACATCATCCACGGGCCCATCTGCGCCGCCCTGGTGGTCAACCTCTTCTTCCTGCTGAACATCGTCCGCGTGCTCATTACGAAGCTGAGGGTGACGCACCAGGCCGAGTCCAGCCTCTACATGAGGGCGGTGAGGGCCACCCTCATCCTCATCCCGCTGCTCGGCATCCAGTTTGTCCTGCTTCCCTACAAGCCGGAAGACCACTGGGTCTCCGAGATCTACCTGTACGTGATGGAAATTCTCATGCACTACCAGGTCAGGGTCTGCTAAAAAAACATTCCGTGCAAATTGTACACATACATTCTCGGCTGTTTGAGCTTCAAGGACTTCCTGTCTCGTCCCCCCCGCATAGGGTCTCTTGGTTTCGACAATATTCTGCTTCTTCAACGGGGAGGTGAGTCTTGATTTAACCGCTGAAGGTTAATAAAAGGCCAGATTTTCTTTCCTGAGTAGGAATAAGTGGGAATGTTGAAGTCAGACAAGAAAGCACGTATCTTAAAAGACCATCCGGCGTCTTCCCCCCGGCAGGTCCAGAGCGTCCTCAGGAGACACTGGAATCAGCAGCGGATGCAGTTCGCCGGAACGTTCGCCAACGCCGACTTCTTCCGCCCCGCCTCCTACGTGGCGTCGTCGCTCACGGAGGTCCACCGCTGCTACAGCATTGAAAGCCACACCGAGCACATGAACGGGAAGAGCTACCCAGACATATTCAGATCGGACAGCCCTTTCGTGTGAAGTCGGCACGCCGTTCCTTCGACGTCTTAAAATATTACGAAGATCTCCCGCCCCCCCCCCCCCCCGCCCCCCCAAAAAAAACACTGTTTCTCCATCAATAACATCTCAAAAATATTCAACGAGGTGGTTATGGGACAGAAAAAAGATCCTACAAAGCAATCAGCCTCCAAGTAAAGCGTCAATACGTGGAACTAACGCAGTTTTCCAGCACGTGGAATAAACATTTAGCTAACTGAGCTGTCTACGATACGGCAAAAGACAATTCTCGTGCTCTTTTTTTTCTAGGCATTTTGTGGATATTGATGCCTTTCAGCCAAGAGTGGTCAAATCTGACTGCGAGAAAGTAAAACGTATTTAAAGTACTGTGATTTTAGGGACGCAGAGATAAGATCTGTCAATTTGTTCACACAGAAAGCAGATGAAACCAGCTAGCTTGCTTTGCGAATTGTCTGATTAAGCTTGTTTTGAAAAAAAAAATGTGCAACTCAGAATCCATGATTGATGATCACTTATTCACGTTTATTCCAAGATGCTGTAAAATAAGAGGGTGAGAGGAAGATATGAACAGAAGCTGAGAATGGCATGGATAATTAATGTGAACGAGTAGCATGTCCCTCCTCAGCGAAATTGTTGATGCATTTCCTGTCCATAAAAATGAAACGCATGAACGCAGAGGTGTGCATTTTGTATTTCAAACATCTTATTGTATACTTTTGACATTTTTCTTCCTCAAACTGCCGCAGGTTAATTAATAATATAAAGAGTGGAAAATATGAAGTTGGGGGTTTTATTTTTCAATTAAGTCTTGAAAAAGTGAAAAACAAGAAGAAAATTCGCTCATGTTGATTCATACATAATAATACTTCACAGGAATTCCACTTGTGTGGCGATATATTCTGTCACTTCTCCTGGGGAAATAAGCTGCTGGTTTCAGTTTTCCAATACAGGAAGTGCAATTCCGTCAAAGGCAGCACAGATATAAATGTGATGTAAAATTATTTAAACAACGCAAAGATGAGAAGATTGATACCAATCTCCTGTCTTTAAGATACGTAACTCGGGCTAGCAGGCCAGTTAGCTCAGCTTAGCATGTAAAAGTTTCACATTTGTTTCGCCTCGCTTAGTATTAGCATTTTCGCATTCTAGCCCGAGCCAGGCTAGGCGTTGCTATATTTTGTCAATAAATCAAAAACGCTTGTTTACACTTTAAGAAATAATTCTGTAAATAAAAACAAGCTGATTTAAATCAGATGTATGAAAGAAGAGTCATTGCTTATCTTTCATTATGCCTTTCTTCTTTTTCTTTTATGTCAGTGCAGAGAAAACCAAGGGAAAGAAAGGTTTGTCACAGGTATTTACTTTCCCACGTACTTAATTAAGGGTGGGGTTTCCTTGCTTGACCTTGGGGGAAAAAAAAGTTTCCCTCTCAAAAGAATAGTGTTTCCAGACAAAACAGGGTGTGCTAATGTCTCTTCCTCATCCAAAGTACACATGCGCCAGGTTCAATTAGGAAGTCCCAGAGGAAAATCTTCCTTTCGTGGGCATCGTGAGGAGCAGCTCTTGAGATTCTTCTTCAACAAGTGAATCGCAAGGTCGTCCGCGGTGACCATAACCAAAATGTATCGGCGATCGTTCTCAATCGACGGGGGATCGCCGCAGTTTCGGATCTGTTTACTTATCGCGCAGATACCGCCTCCCTTTATTTACCTCAGTGGAAAACACACTTCCTGTTTCTAAGAATACTTTGCTGTTGAACTCTTGATCCCTCGGCTCTTTTGTGCCGGTAACAAACACTTCCTCAATCTCATGACCAAAACTTGTTTACTGCGTTCGCTTCCCGATGCTTCCTCCGAAACATAGAGCTTTGGCCGAAAGGCTTGGATTTGGGAAAGAAACGGACCCTCACAAACAAACAGTCAGTTGATATTTAATTCAACTTCAGTATATTTCCGATACCTTCAGATGGCCCCATTAGTCATTGTGGCAAATATTCAGCTGTTAGGGGCTAAATCGGGGGCTAAATTCTGTTAGCCGCCCAACAGGTGCAGTAGAATACCTGGAATTGAGCTTTCTTTTCCTCCCATGAAGAAGGAAAATTCCTATTTATCCCATCTGTGGGTGAATCCTTGGAAAGAACTCCGGTGGTGCTCTTCACCATCCAGGCTTACAGCTGCGGTGGAATGTTAGGAATGCAAAGAGATAAAAAAAAAAAAAAAGTAGACAGATACGGTTAACGGAAAAATAAAGGATGCGCCACGTGGCTCATTGCATGATCCGGGATGATCGTGCAATGAGGAAGTTTCTCTCTTGAGAACAATGGAATGAGTTATTGGCTGGACCCGAGGGTGTGGAGGGCGTACGAGCACAGGGTTTGGGGTGAGCTATGGCGGGATGGATGAGATGTAACCTCACCTGGGTGGAACCGCAGGAAGTCTGCGCAAGCCTTTCCTGGATGCTGCTGCATGATCCTGAATTGTCTAAGCAGCTCATCTCAGAGGGATAACAACGTTTTGCGGAGGACGTCACGATCAAAGGTGCGAATAGATCACAAGGGGAGCTCACGTCTATACCCAGGGGTCTCGCACTGCTTTTTCTTTTTTCTTTTTTTGGCGAGCTAAATGATAATTAGCACGATCTCGATGGGAACGTTTTGCATTTAGTTAATCCAACATGTTGGATTCTCACCTGAAGATGACGCAAGATGCCGACCCCCCCCACCCTTCGAACGTCAGAAATGTGAAATTCTAATCTCTAACGTATCTTTTAGACGTAGAGAGCCCAGTTCCTGCGACGCTGGGCGGTTGTGCACCGTTGCGCTCGCCTTCTGCATGGTCCTACCAACAGGAACTCCCTTGCTGCTCTCCCAATTTCCTGCCATTGTTCTTTCCACTGCGACCAGGCACAGTCTCCTCCCAGGATCTAGGAAAAAGTAGGACGTTAAAGTGACCCGTTTCCCTTTTCGATCAGCCTCGACCCCGGCTGATGGAGGAGGGCTGCATGGGAAGGCACCTCATTGCGCTTCCATATTACAATAGTCGATAATTCGTCAATGATTCATTCCAGCATTCCATGCAAAAGTGGGGAAAAATGTCCCTTAAGAGCAAAAGTTAACATTTGACGTGAAAAGGAGCCAGAACATGTGGTCAAATGCTGCTGTGCTAAAGGTGATTGCAAAACTGTTGGGATGTCTCATCCAGATGCAGGGATCTGCCAAAATGTGAGGGAATTCAGAAGAATTGGTGTTTATGGGAGGATAGTTTATGTCATCGGCTCGTTCCTCTCTCCTGGGCCTCTCCCAGAGTTCTCGAGTGTTTTGGACGGGGCGTCAGTGAGGTGCGGTTGGAGGGTGAACAGGAAGGAAAAGGAGTAGCTGGGGAAATCTTATTGAGTCTCCTCAGCCAGCCAGAGACCCCCCCCCCCAGTCGGGATGTGAGAGTCGCTGCCAAGTCAAGCCAGGGTCGGGGAACCGACGGGTCGGTCTTCGGGCCGAGCAGGCGCAAATTCGTTTACGTGAAACGTCCATCCAACCAGGGGATGAGAAGAAAAGACTGAGGCAAGAAAATCAGTTCTCATATGTTTCCTGAGGAAATGACCTCTTGCTCTCCGGGATGAGCAAGAGGCTAATGAGAAGATGGGATCGGTTTCTGTAAACCATGTGCTTTCGTAATAATAACAATGGCTGACAACAATATAAATTCAGGTTCCCTCGTTATCAATCATTAACTAACCCGGACACAGGATATAGCAGCGGGGCAGTTTGGTGCACTCGTATTTAAGCAGCCCATGATTCCTCCTCCACTTTTACCTAAAACTTTCCATGCTCAAAATGAAAATAGAAGCCCGGCTAAAAATGACCACTCCGACAGATGGTGGAGCGAGCCGGAGCTGCGTGGAAACGGAGAGAGTGTTGCGTCTTTCACCGAGCACGGGGGGGAGGGGGGGAGGTCGCCCCAGAAACATGTGCTGCCTGACCTTTGCCTCCTCGCCTTCCTGTTGGGATGCTTTCTCTCTCTCTCTCTCTGTTTCTCGCTTCCTTTTCACCTCAGCGCTTCACCCACCCTTATGCATGCAGGCGCACTGAAATAATGAGGGCGGCGCGCAGCCAGGGTGGAATTTAACGTTGAAATAAACCTTTTTCATTTCTGTTATAGGTCAAAGAGCAAAAAAAAAAAACATTAATGCGGATTCGATGGAGCATAAATGAAAAAATGCCTGAATGTTAGATAACACAACAGTTTGCACGAGTTTATTATAAGGAACCGGTTGATTGGTTTTCAACATCAAGAGCGCCGTTGATTTTCCATTTAATGAAGATCCATTTCAGCTGGGATGGCAGGTGGAAGCAGTTCACCTTGATTTGATGACTACGGGAAAGCACGGCCACCCTCTTGTGTTCAGATAGAGAACTCGTCATTTAAACTCATTTTTTAAAGGCAAAATCTAACGCTGCATGAAGGGAAACCGTGAGTTTATTCAACATTTCTGTCTTTTGGCGGGGCGTGGGGGGGGGGAAGAAGAGCACAGTCATTCCAAAGAGACATTTATTCCACATCCATAGTCAACAATGAACAATCTGCAATTTACAGTCATATATTGGATTTACAGAAAATTTAAAAGAAGATAAAAAAAAAATGTGCTTTTTTTGTTGAGTAGATCAGTTCCTGCACAAAACAATTTAATTTAGGTTCAAGCATGATTTTCGTCTTTCATGCATTAAATTTAAGGATGCAAGCCCAAAATAAATCATGTCATGCAATCTGCTTGATGTTCCCAAATAAAGACACTAAAGTTCTGAAACATTAAATTGTATTCTATTGACTATCTTTTCCAGTTTATGCAAGTTTGCAAGCTACCCAAAGCCCCCCACGTTTAGGTAGGTTTCAGCACGTCACACATGCATGCGTTTCCCATTAAAGTACTGTGCTCTAGATGATAAATATATTGATTGATGAATAAATTACCCCAGCGTCCTACCGTTCAGGTCACGCCGGACTTCAACGGCGCTTGGGAAATGCAGCCGCATGTGCAGAATGGCAGCAAGAAAACATCTAACCTTCACTGACTCGTACGCTCACAGAGTCCATGGTCTATCCTTTTTTTGTGTGTGAAGCTGTTACTCCTCTGTTGGGTTTTTTTTTTTTACGAGAAGCACACCGGACCGATGTCCAAGCCGAACTCCTGATTGGCTTTTCCAATATCCATAGGGGCCAAATCCACCAGTGGAAGCCTGGTCGAAGTTTGAGTCCTGTACTGAATCACTGTCCTACCCCACTCGCCGTTGGGATTCTGGGGGTAGGAGGGGGGGGGGGGGGGGGGGGGAACGATTCCGATAAACCACTAGAAGTCATTTCCAATCACTTCGCATCAATCCCAGGCATTCCGGAAGGACTTACCGAACAGCCGTCCTCGACGACGGTGTACCGGAGACGGTTGTTGCCCTGCGCTCTCAGCTCCTGGCCGTTGGAGCCCTTGAGGACCAGAGCTTTCTTCAGGTTGCTGCTTTTCTTGTCCTTGTAAGCCACGCTGTTCCTGCAGTGGTAGGTGATGTTCTGGTGCGATTCCTCGGACAAAAGCTGCAGCAGCTTGAGTTGAACCGCCGCAGCGTTTGGCTGGCCCTCTTGATTTCCATATCGGAACTAAAATGAAAAGGCAGTTTGGCAGGATTATATCCAAGGCATGCTACGTTTCAAATATAGTCCTAGCACATCATTTTGGAGGGACAAAGCCAAATGACTCACTTTAGATCCGCTGTTCATATCTGCTCCAAACCAGACAAGTTTGTTGGCACTGGGACTGGATTTTGTCCACCAGGCTTTTCTGGGAAAGCTGGCCGGATTGGCAGAGATGCAGGTTTCACCATTTTCCATATTACAGAAGACCCTGATGGCATCCTTCGAGCTTCCTTGATTTGGATCGATCCAGTACTCGCCTGTTGTGGAGGTAGAAGCAAACCAAATGAGTTCCCAAATGGATTGCTAACACGAGCGGAAAACGGTGGGGGAAAATCGGGGAAAAACCGGGAATCTGACCGCTCATTTTCTGAGGGTAGCACTGCTTGATGTCCTGGCAGGTTTTAGCAGGGTTCGCCTTGCTGCCATCAGGACTTCGGAAGTTTTCCACGTGTCCCCTGAGGGTCTTCAGCGTGGCGTAGACTCCGCTGTCTGTGCGCAGAATGGCATCGTTCTCGTTGGGAAGAGCTTCGTCTTTGTTGTCCTCTGGAAGTGGCGGAGGATCAGCAGCCACGTCATCCTCAAGCATTTCCACGGCTGATGGTCCGCCACTGTTCCCGTCGTAGTCGTAAGCGGCAAAGAGAGCCTCTGAAGCTGCTGATGGTCGCCCCTGGAGGCCCGGGGGGCCGGGCGGTCCTGGTTCTCCTGGTGGACCCTGAAAAAAAAAAAAAAAATCCAAAACGTCTTTTCTTCCTTTCACTTTTGCCAAGAGTTTATGTTTGATGCGAGGTTGCGATGCATTTATTTTCAGTCCAGAAACACGTCCTCTAAAAAATAATGGTAGTTTCACTTTTACCACTCCTTTATTGGTTGAAATTTAATGCTTATCTCATCTTACCTGCACCCCGAAGTCCCCGCTGGATCCTCTGCTTCCTGGAGAACCCATTGGTCCCGGGTGGCCCATGTTCCCTTCCATTCCTGGGGGACCCGCCACTCCTGGAGGACCCTGTATAGAAAGATTCACACTTTTATTCCATATCTTATATTTCACATTGTGGTTTTATTACTAACTTTACCCTCTGTCCTGTTGGTCCCGCAATCCCTACAGCTCCTGCTTCACCTGTGGCGCCCTGAAATCGGGAAATGCTGTTGCTTGAGATGCTGGAAACTTCTCAAACATCTGTCTTTGCTGCATCTGATGTAAAGACGTATTTTTCTTACAGTTGTTCCTGGCAACCCGTGGAGTCCCGTGAAACCTCTGTGCCCCTTCTGGCCTCTTGGACCTCGTACTCCAGCTGCTCCGCTGGCTCCTTGTGGTCCTTGAGGGCCCTATAATATTAGACACAATTTCTTGCGCTAAATCCCATGCACCATTTTATTCCAACTAATGGTTTTAAAGTAATATTTTTGTGCGGTAAAAGAGTGACAATTGTAATTTCGTGCTCACCACTTTCCCTCGTACTCCAGCTGATCCTGGGGGTCCAAGAGCGCCCTGACCGCCCTAAACCCAGAAGGAGGCATAGCGGGGCAGACTTTGTAATTATGATAGTATCGGTATTGTGAATTTATGGCTGTTGTTGGGGAGGACGATGCAAAGGACGTGGTAAAGTGGAGAAGGTTGGTTTGCTGTGGCGACCCCTCACGGTGCAAGAAGAATTTAAAAGAGTTCGATTCTCTTTGCAAAACTCACATTTTTGCCTCTTTCTCCAGGGCTGCCCGTCAGTCCCACGGGACCCTCGGTTCCTGGAGATCCCGGGGTACCTGACAAACCCTCCGCACCAGCATCGCCTTTGTCTCCCTGGGAACACGCACCACTAGTTTGTGTACTGAACAGTATGCCGAGTACATTAATTACTTTAAAAAGGAACACACACACTTCCTCTTACCCTTTGGCCTACAAGACCATCCTGGCCAGGAGGACCTTCTGCTCCAACAACCCCCTGAATGAACACGGATTATTTGACAACTGTGACATACAAAGGTGTATCGTCTGCAAAGAAACAACTCCTGATGTTTCAATTAGGTTTCCTGGCATAAAACAACTTCCAGATTTATGTAAATGAAGTACTCGTAATGAGGAACTCCAGATGGAAACATGAGCTGAATAACTAGACAAACCTCAGGCCCAGCTTCTCCTTTTGGCCCGGACGCCCCTGGTAAGCCATCTCCACCAGGAGGCCCTCTGACACCCTGAACTCCAGGAGCCCCATCTTTTCCTGGTGAACCCTGAGAGCCCCACGTGTCACTAGTTATTCATCCAGTGAAATAATTAGGCATAGCAAAGACAGAGAATAGAGAATACATACAGCTGGACCTGGCATTCCCGTCATTCCACCCTCTCCTTTGACCCCGGGCTGACCCACAATGCCTCGCTGTCCTGCGATGCCGGCGGGCCCTGGAGGGCCATCAGGCCCCTGTCAGAGAAGCACAAGAGCAGATGAGTATATAAAGATGTGAATGGCTTTGAATGTGACTGCTGAAAGGTGAAAACCTGAACTGAATTCTCCAGTCAGCTCCGTCCCATATCTTACCGCGGGACCGTCCTCTCCAGAATCTCCCTTCCCTCCAGAGGTACCAGCTGGGCCTTGATGTCCCCTTTCTCCTTGACGGCCTAGGGCGCCATTCTCCCCAACAACACCCGGTGGACCCTGCTTTCCTGAAGCCCCCATTGGTCCATCTGCTCCGACATTCCCCTGAAACATTCACAGCCCGTTTCCTCAGTCGGCATTCTGGAAATGTGTCTTTTTGCTTCACAATTTGATTGCAGGTATGAAATTAATTGAGGTAATTAAAGTTGTGGAATATAACCCTTAACTCACCAAAGAGCCATGCGGTCCAACACCTCCAGACAACCCAGGGAAACCAGCAGAACCCTGGGGGGGTTAAAAACACTTCAATGACGAATAATTATCATAGTAATGAATAAAACCAAAATGAAAATGTTTTTTTTTACCCAAATGACTTAAACAAATGACTGAATTGAACTCACTGCTTGGCCTTGAGTTCCTCTGGCACCTTTCAATCCAGGAACGCCAGCAACTCCCTGGAAACACACCCGTGTTAAAATCTCTTCGCTGTTGCAATGTTGTGAATGCACTTGGATGGACAGGGATACCTGTGCTCCTGATTTCCCAGCCATCCCCTGTGGTCCATTTGGTCCTCCTTCTCCCTTCAGTCCTGGCTCACCTGGTTCACCTTTAGCTCCAGGCTGACCATCAAGACCCTTGATAGGAAAGAGAAAAATGTCCTCAGTCAGGCATTTGTCTGTCCAGTCGCTGGTATCGTTTATGTGCCGTGCTTTATCCGTCTTACAGAAGTTCCAGGGAAGCCAACAGGACCAGTTGGACCGGTCTCACCAGTAGAACCCTTTTAATATCAGGATATGCACAAAAATACATACTTTAGAAGATGAGATGGAAATAAATTCATTCAAAGAAATTCAATTTCCTCCTCAAATGTAGTCAAATAAATTGTCCTACTAACAGGAATTCCTCTTGTGCCTCGACGTCCTGCCGGTCCTGGTGGACCAGTTTCACCCTAAAATACACCAGAAACATCACTCTTCAATTTATGCTAAAAATAATAATATTATTATTTTTCATAATTTGGCAAATTAGCAGATTTGACCAATGACATTTTCTGTTTTAAAGCGCCTGTTAAAATGTGAGCTCACTTTCTCTCCGTTGGGTCCACCGGTACCAGCAGGTCCAACGCCACCAGGAACACCCTGTTACAAACACACATTTATTATAGAGAACTCTTGTCAGCTGCTGATTGCTTCGTGCTGAATGTTTTACATCTGTGTGGCAGCTGAATCTGATTTCACCGAAGGATTCTGACTTTTTTCCAAAACCGAGATATCGTTCATGTGGTGACCGTCGTGTTGAGGAAACTCACCCGAGCACCATCAGCTCCTGCTTTTCCCTCTGGTCCTGCCCCCCCAGCAGAGCCCTGTTTAAAGAATGAGAGATATTTTAGCACTTAATTGGGAAATTGATAGGTCTCCATCTTTGCAGATGATCCACTTGTATTTCTACACCTACCGTATCTCCCTTTGGGCCAGGCGTTCCTGGAATTCCCCTCTCTCCTGGCATTCCCTGAAGTCCTGGACCTCCTGGCTCGCCAACGCCACCTGCAGAACCAGCGCTACCCTGAAATTAAAAGAGCATCACAGGGTAAAGCTTTTTACAAATTCTTTGCATATGTGACAAATAAGAATGTTCAAGCCAGTACCTTATGTCCATCTTGTCCTGGTCCTCCAGGGCTGCCTTTTGGTCCTGGTAGCCCATTGGGCCCAATTTGACCCCTCTCTCCTGGAGGGCCTCTCTCTCCCTGCAAAGACAACCAGGGGATAAAGATGAGTTTGGTTGAGTTTGGTTGAGTTTTGTCTGAAAGGTGATTTTAATGCCATGAATGACGGAAAACTGAACGACTTACTCTTAGACCTGTACCTCCATTAGCTCCACCGTCTCCAGCTACACCCTGGAAAAAAAAGTAAATTGATACCAGAATTTCCTCAGGGTTCAATACAAAATATGACAATTATAAAAGTTATTTTTGCGTGTGGACTTTTGGCGTACCTCAAGACCTGGTTTTCCTGACTCTCCAGGCGTGCCTGGCAGTCCAGGCAAACCCTAAAATATGCATCAATCTCTTTTTATTTCAGGGACAGATAAAATCAACTAAATGAAACCAAATAAAAGAATGCGCCAATCATTTGGATTTAATTTAAAAAGCATTAGTATAATTAATAATGGGTAACTTTGGAAGGTAACAAATTCTAAAGTGGATTGTACCTGGAAACCGTTCATTCCCTGGGGTCCGAGCTCGCCTCTCTTTCCTGCAAGACCCTAAAGAATAGCAAATACGATGGAACAAGATCCAAGCATATGTCATCAAAGCGCTGATGATGATGATGATGATGGTGGTGATGCTTACAGCAGGGCCAGCTGGACCAGCAGCACCTTCCTCTCCATCTTTTCCATTGGCACCCTGGTAGAGAGACACAGTGGATATCAGCACATGAAGTATTGATTGATTTATTGTTAAATATAAAGGGCATCCTGAACAGAACTTACCCTTTGACCCAGAGTCCCGGGGCTGCCAGCCTCTCCAATCTTCCCACCGTCACCCTAAAAGTAACAGAAACTCAGTCTCGTCTTAAAACTATTGTCGTCCTGCGGCTTTTCCGCTGGCCTGCTTTAGGAATATTTGATTGTGTATATGGCTGTGTTACATAAAGTAAAGCGGGAGTCATACTGACAGCAAAGCCCTTTGGTCCTGGCCCCCCCATCGGTCCGGATGAGCCTCTGTTTCCATTAGAACCAGCTGAGCCAGGTTTACCATCGTCTCCTGCCAAACCCTGGATAGACCCCCCAAAAATATATATATATATGCTCACAATAATCCTAAAAAAGTCCACTTTGGTGTCCATAAGATGTGCCCACCATTGGTCCCGGCTTTCCTTCTGATCCCTGGGCACCACTAAGGCCTGTCAGACCCTGCGGAAAAAGATGCACGATAAAATGCACTGTTGTCGAACAACCTTAAAGAGTAACGCTGAAATGTTAAGCCTGCGTTACCCGAGGTCCTGTTAAACCTGGCTCTCCGGTCCGTCCTACATCTCCAGTCAAGCCTTTGGTGGCACTTGTCCCCAGTAGTCCTCTTTCGCCTTGGCCTCCCTGTGTGGTTGGACAGGAAACAAACCCGCCGGTGACCACGCTCAGAGAGAAGTCTACCACTGTGGTTATTACGATGTAAAGTTTACGCACCTTTTGTCCTGGGAAACCATCTGCACCTGGGAAACCTCTGTTTCCTGGAGCTCCCTAGAACACATGAAGGATACGTCCGTCAAAAATTTGAATGTCTCCAGACCGGCAATTGGAGTTTTTAAGTGCTCTGATATCAGATTTTAGGAAGAAGGAAGTCAACTCACCATCTCTCCTGTAAGCCCCGGAGGCCCGGCTGATCCGGCATCACCACGGACTCCACGCTTCCCTTCATCTCCCATTGGACCCAACGAACCAGGAGCTCCGTGGTCGCCCTAACATGGCCCATCAACCAATAATCAACCGACCAATGGCAAAGTAGCAGTAGCATAAACTTCAAGAGTCAGAAGATTAGCACTGTGAAGTTTTGTCTTTACCCTTTCTCCCTTTAATCCAGTGTCTCCTTTGGATCCAGGAAGTCCACCATCACCCTGTAAAAGACCAGACGACCTTAGAGTGATGAAGGTCCAGTGCATCACATTATATCAGCCTTGCTGTTACACGTATTTATACTAGAGGCCAGTTAAATATTTATAGCAACGAAAAGAAGGCGAAAGGTGATCTTGTACCAATTGGCCCTTCTGTCCTTGTGCTCCAGTAGTTCCTTGGGAGCCAGGGGGACCAGCCGGGCCCAAGAACCCAGAAGGACCTGGTATGCCTGCTAGACCCTAAGAAGGACGGGGATCAGTCACAGGTGTGCGCGCAAAGATAAGATGAAAGTTGAAACAATGTCTTTGAGCTCTGCGGGTCGACTTACGCTCGCACCGCGGGCACCTGGAGCTCCACCAGTCCCTGGAGCACCCTGTTCAAAAACAAGATACTGACTCATAATCAAATCCAAGGACGCGCCTAGTCTGTCAGAGCCTGGCAAAGTACGCACCTCCTTTCCCGAGGGTCCAGCTGGTCCTCCGTGGCCAGCGTCTCCTCTGGGTCCCTGCTGACCTGGACCACCCCTGACCCCTGTGGGTCCTGCCTCACCCTGAGGGCACGGTCAAGACTTATTGTTAATGTCTGAGCTGAAAACTGTACCGCTTGTTGGAAAAAACAGCCAACTCACCTTTATTCCTGGGTTCCCCGGAAAACCTGAAATTCCAGGAATTCCCAATGGACCCTGCAGTGAAGTAGAATTTTAGAAACAAAACGCAGAAATGCTGCTTTAAGGTGTGTTTATATGGACGTGCTTACCAGAGGGCCCGGTTTGCCGACATGGCCGGCTGCTCCGCGTTTTCCCTAAAAGCAGAAAAGACAGGAAACAAATCAGTCCTGATGCTTTTATTTGGGGGGGGGGGGGGTCAAAAATGCATGGATGGCTTTTGTTTTTCTTACCACGGGGCCGCTTGGTCCGCCTCTGCCTCTTTCTCCCTGCAGACCCGCGGGTCCCTGAAACAGGAGGTTGTTCTTAAGTATCTGAGGGAATGACTCTGGATCCAATGTTGATCATCTGAGGCCTTTCTTACCTGCAGGCCGGGAGGGCCCATCCCACCTGAAGTACCGGATGCACCCTGCAAAACAGGGGAGTGCAGTAATATTGTATTGCCATGGAGCAGAACCCTAACCCTAACCCTAACCCTGACCCACCTTGGTTCCGACGGCTCCGGATTCGCCTTTTGGACCGAAAAGACCAGTATTTCCCTTTTGGAGAAATTGACAAGCGTATTAGTTCTGCAGGCGTGAGGACACGTTGCACCAATCAATATGATTTACCTTTCGACCTTTGAGTCCTGGAAGACCGGGAAGTCCTGGGAATCCTCTCCCACCCTGCATTTAAACCGACAAATAGGTTTCTTCCAAATTCCCAGCAGTCCGATATATCAGAGGGATTTCGTAACAGCCCATCTTGTTTCATCATATGTTTGTTGCTTGGTAACCATTATTACAATTGTATTTAATGCGTGTGAAAGCTGGGTGATGACAGTTTACCACAGATCCTGGAAGTCCCGCTTCTCCGGTCGCACCTGCAGGGCCAGCTTCACCCTGAGGAGAAAATGTGGAATAGTAGCATCAGAAATTAATTATTAGATACAGTATGTTTATTCAAATATATATAATAAGTGCATCATGTTTTCTCGCGGTTCCACGGCTGCTGGACTTACATCTGTTCCAGGTTTTCCCGGCGGTCCGTCTGGTCCGCGATGACCCAGCTCACCCTGTGAACATCCAGGAGGAACCACCACAACTAATATTTATATCCACATCTAACCTTTTGGGCTTTAGCGTCAGCAATATACAATTGGGAATAGCTTTTCCTACCATTGGTCCGGGATCTCCAGCCTCTCCTGGAATTCCTTGACCACCACTTGGTCCCTGAACAGAGCGGGGGGGGGGGGTTCTGTGCATCCATTTTATTGTAAATCTTGGAACTGAGGACCTTTCCTCCTTTAAGGGTGACACTTACCTGTGCTCCAGGCGTTCCGGGAGGTCCTCTTGGTCCCGCTTCACCCTGTAACAGCAGCATTCCGACACTATAGTGTGTATTAATATATATTATTTATCTTTTTTTTTGCAGCGCTCACCCTCGTTCCTGACACCATCCCAGCCAGACCGGATTTCTCACTGAATCCAGCAGCCATCTGGGACACTAGATTGCTCTGAAATGATTTGAAATCGATATTTAGCTGATTAATTTTTTTTTCTGGCAAAGAGAGGATGCATTTGAAGATAGAAAAACTCACCCCAGGGAGAGAGGGGTGACCCGGGGGTCCAGCTTCTCCCGGATTTCCTGGCACGCCAGGTTCTCCGTCGAATCCTGGCGGCCCCTGAAATCCCTGGAGGAGAAATTTGATGAATAAATTCAAAAATTCGACATCAGAACTTTTATAGTTCTTCTTAAATAAAACAATATCCGTCTCTCACCCGTCTCCCTTTAAAGCCTCTGGGTCCGGTGCGTCCCTGAGCTCCCGGAGGACCCTGAACCAGGAAGTACATCGTCTCATTCAACATTCCACTTTACACAGGTAAAAAAAACTTCTTTTTTTTAAGGGAAAGAAGGAAACTGGAAACACCCACCGACGGTCCGTAAGGTCCCGGATGGCCGACAGCCTGGAGGACAAAAATATATACGTTGAAATTTTGCAGGAAAAACTTCCAGAAATGATTACAATTGTACTTTATTGTGTTGTAATGGGATTACTTACATATGGAACATCACCTGGTTCGCCTTTCTCTCCCTGGAAGGAAACACGGAATCCTCAATGAGAGCTTCAAAATTAATTTTTAAAATGAATCCACTTATCATATCGAATCATGTCTTACCTTGTAGCTCATTATTCCTTCAAGGAGAAAGAGAAAGAAATACTTTTTTAAATGTTAAACACATTCTTGTCATGTGGTCGCCATGGTAACGGCAGCAAGCGTCTAGGGCAGGCGCGGGGCTCATCTCACCTATCGTCCTGGTGGCGCTGGCGAACCGGTCGCACACGGGGCAGCACTGACCCTCGGCCGTGACCTCCTTCTCGCAGTTGGACAGCGGCTCGCACTGGACCTCGTCACAGATGGTGACGCCGTCGTTGCAGGTGCACACGCGGCACGGGTCCGGTTTCCAGATGTAGTCGTGCCGGTAGACCGCCTCGCCGACGGCGCAGCTTTTCTTACCGACGGCAGCTGAAATCGAGGACAGACGCAGCTCAGCAGGACAGAAGCCCTCCTCCGTAAGGAGACCGGAGCAGCGGTGCGTCTACCTGGTTTGACTGTTTCTGCAGTCAAGCACACGGGGCAGCACTCGCCCTCTGGGGTCACAGCTTCCTCACAGTCGCCGAGGGCCTCACAAACCACGTCCTCGCACACGGCGGTCCCTGCGTCGCACGCGCACACCCGACAAGGCTCCGGGTTCCACATGTCTTTGTCGGCGTAGGTTTTTCCATTTTCTACGCAGGTATCTTTGGAAAACAGAAATGATGGAGATTAAGTTCTCGTTGTGTGTTTGTTTGTTTTTTTATTCCATGTTGCGCATCGAACCTGAGGTTAGGATTAAAAGAGGACTAAATACTTAATAGTGATCATGCAGCCTTCAAAATGCTAATTCTATCAATGCTCAGTGTCATTATAAAAAATACCAGAAAATATGGGGGGAAATTTCCAGTTGGTGACCAAAATGCAGTTTTCACGTTTGGCCAGCAGGGTGCGCTGTGACGCATGAAATGATCCGCTCACAGAGTGGCTGACCAATCGTGGCATGGTCTTTGGGTTTGTTTTGTCCGCCCACTTTGTTGATTAGGAAGTCCAGAACCCTCCAAACGCCCTCAGTCATGACGTCATCAAGGCCGGACAGTGACGTTTAACAAAAAAAAAAAAAGTGTGAATCAAGCCAGAGGAAGCAAATTGCTTTGCCAGTGCTATCGAATTGCATTATGGGAAGTGTAGTAGCTGGTGCTTGGGACTGTCAGATGTGGGATGCATCGCTTCTATCAGCCGACAATCATCTCCACAGCAACGGGAGGCGCGTCTCGGCACGCAAAACCTTCCTGCAGGTCATGTAATCAAGAGTAATGCTAAAAACAAATAATAATAAGCCAATCAGCTTGGAAGCCTGTAATTTATTTGTGTGTTTCTGTGAAGAAAAATGATTATATGATGGGAAAAAAAGAAGTTTTTTTCAGGAGAATAGAATTTGATGCTCAGCAATTAAATCTGTGTTTTTAGTCAGTTCTAAACCCTAGTCTAGTTGTATAATATAATTTATCACATGCAAAAAAAAAAAAAGAATATCTTAAGATCCATTAATGGGATGAGGCGGAGGCTTTGCTCGAGGGTTAAAAATATCCCTCTTTTGTCTTTCGGGCTTCAAAAACAGAAAGAGAAATATAAGGAAGAAATGCAAACACAAAAAACGAGACAAATACGGCCACCTGCTCACATCTTAGTGAGCGCATTTCACTTCAGACAGTCCTGCTGCAAAGTACTCATTTTGTGGCCGAGCCTCTCCCGCGAGAGAGGCCCGTCCTTAAAAGCAGGAGTTATTTCAGGGAAACCGCAGTTTCTGTATTATAGCCTGGGCAGAACTTGTGGCTTGACTTTATTTGGGAGCCCAGGGCGGTGCCACACCCGGAGAACCCTCCTGCTGCGAAAAACCCTGCGTGGACCCCGAACAGCGTCTCACAGGCAGTGCTTGGGTTCCTCACGGGGCCCAATAATAGACCTTATTTTAATTGTCCTTCAGGGGGTTGCTGGTAGAAGCGTAGAAAACTTTGTGCTGTTGATTTTTCTTTGACACAATTCCGGCACACTGAGCCAAGAGAAGCTCTTTAAAACCCAAAATGTCCCGTCTATATTGTTTGTTGGTTCTGGAGTGCGAGTCCAACATGTGATAGGATGATATTTGGGACATAAAAGCAGTCAAAAGGAAAAAATCTGCATTTTATTTTTTTACATTTAGCGAAAATAATTTTTGCCTATTTGGGAAATAAAGCAAGGACCGATTAAATATCATAAATGCAGTTAAAAAGCTCAAAATGTCTATTATAAGAATCAAATTCATTCAAATACAGCAGCCAATGCAGAAACGGCGAGCTCGTCTCCGCACCTGACGGAGGCTTAACATGACACAGCGATTTCGTCCTCACAAAGTCATGTTCTAGCAGGCCCGGTTGTGTTAAGGTTGAAACAAACAAGGTGTAGAACCTCACACACAGCTGGATTAGCGTCCCCCCCCCCCCCCGTGTTTCCTGTCTGTAGGCTATAGGCTAACAAAACCAGCTGTTGAAGTTTCATATCTACACATTTAAAACTTTATTCAGAGATAAAATCGTTGCCGTTTCTGCCTCCTGGTTGGGGATGAACTTGCGTGGAGGCGACGCCGTCTCCGTCCCATCCAAGCCTCCTTTCATTCTGGGTGTGCCTTGTCTGCTTCTGGGCCCAAACCTGACCAAAATTAGTGGCCTGCTTTTGTCCATCGCGTCCCGCAAGGCCCCATCATTTATTTGGCACGCAAAACCCCGTCATTCAGCGCCACCGAAATAGCCCTGAGCCCTGCAGCCTATAGGGAGGCGGGTATTTCTGACCCGCGATTTTTATCCGCTGGTTTATTTTGGTTCAGCCACATCTCCATCTTTGAGGAACCCTCTTGATTTGGAGATTATTTCTCAGCCGCTTGAGGCCAATTGGCGCTGGCTGTTAAAAAAAAAAGGAAAATGCTGTCTGGTGAATGCATTGTAAGCATTTCTGGGCCCGGGGTGGGGGTGTGTGTGTGGGGGGGGGGTGTCAGTCAAACCATCAGCTCAGAAAACAAACGCGGCCGGTGTGGTCAGGATGAGAAACTTCCCCAAACCATTTCCTTTATTTTGAAAGCGACAGAGCCATAAAGTCAGGACATAATAGGAAAAACAAACGCAGCTGCATGTCATAAAGAGGAGGAGAATGTTTTACAGGACCTATTAATCCTCAGACGACAGCCGATCTGGAGGTTTATGCGTAAAAAAAAAAAAAGTGATGTCCCTGGAAATAACTGCCGTGCTGTGATTTTATAAATTTAAAAACGAGGAATTCCCAGGGACATCACGTTTTAAAACCGGAGAGCACAGCACATAAAGGAGCGCTCCATTCGTTCACCAACCTTTCTTGGTGGCTTCTTGGCAGGTCACCTGAGCCAAGGTGATGAGCAGGCAGATGGTAATCCTGGAGAGCAACGAGGGGTCCATGTCGCCACACAAAATCAGACAGAGCTCAGCCCCCCCAGCTGCAGCATCCAGACGGCAAAATCCAGAATATCCCAGAGAGGAGACGGGGCTCCTGGGTGAGGGATTCCTGCAAACTGAAACAAGCTCCCTCTTTACTCCCACATCCACCTCCCTCCTCTCACTCTCCTCCTCTCCTATACCATCATTCTTTGCTCGCATTAATTCGAGGCCAGCCTCCTCCTCGGGCTCTTTCGTTCCCCTGCTTTGAAAGACGTCGATAATTAAAGGCTGCGTTAAAGTTTGTACAGCCCCAAAAAAAAAAAAACGACTTCTAACAGCTCAAGTTTAGTGATTTAAGGTGTCCAGAGATAAGATTTTGATGCATGACCTTTAACCTTTAAAGAGTTTTCTGAATGGAGTTCATATTTCTTTAACATTTGTGTTTGCACCACTTTGCTAAAAACATGTTTTTTTTTCTGTTTGTCCGACTTCTGTTTTTTTCCTGAACATAAATGTCCGCTGCACCAAATATTCCACCAAGGCCCGCCCCCTACTCTGCATCTGATTGGCCATCACAAGGACTGTTTTTTTTTTTTCTTCTGTTCCTAACATCTAAACACACGAACGCCAACGTTCAGATCAATGATCTCTGGTTTCACTGGGAGTCTCTGCAGGTGATCCCTGAACTCCAGAACTACGCCGAGTCCTATTATCTGTCATGTATCCCAGAATATTGATCTGAAAACGGAAACCGGAGCCGTTCATTTTTCTACCTGACATTGTACATGCTGGCCTGCGCCGGTGTGCTGCTGCTTAAGCGGTTTACAATGTGCATGTTGCATCCATCCGATGTGTGTTCCAGGGTGAAGCTCTGCCAAGTCGGCGCGTCAAGCAGCTTCCCGGGTCCCAAGAGGTGAGACGGAAACAAGCATCGCGGCCTCTCGTTGGATTACTGCACAGAAAGCATCCAATATGTCCCATTTCTGGCCGCGGAATAACGGGGGAACGGTCAGGAATGTTTAAGGTGCTCGGAGAACAGACTGATTTCCCATTAAGGAGTCGGGCAGAAGCCGAGACAGATGGGGAAGGACCTTCCTCCATCGGATGGCGGCTCGGTTTCACTCATCATACACACAAAACGCTGGCTATGTAATTCGACCCAATCTCTGGAACGGGGGGGGGGGGGTGTTCCTCGGAAGTCGGGGCTACGGATTCATTCCGAGGGGAATCGTGCGCCTGTGAAATGTTAGACGTTAGAAGCACCGCAAATCAATCCCAGATTAAACCTGTAATCCGCATCATTTGTCACGTGACAGGAAGCTGAGCGTCCGCGGCGACCAATCAAGCAGGCGCGCACCTGGTCCCATATTCCCTTACAGTCTGCCTGCATAATTGAACGCTTGACAAAGGACACCCCCCCCCCCCCCGCAACCGAGTCGGAGGAGAGCATCGTTCCCGACGGGCGAGATGTTCGCAGCGGCCACCAAGAACTTTGTGAAGCAGGTGGGCGACACGGGGAGGCTGATCCCCGTCCCGGGCCTGAGCGAGGCCGACCGCTTCCAGCCCCTCGGCCTGGTCACCAGGAAGAGGAAGAGGCACTTCTTGAAGAAGAATAAGTACGCCTCCACTCCCTTCTCTCTGAAGGACATCTTGGTGGGGGAGAAAGAGATCACGGCAGGTAGAAGCAGAACTGACTCGGATGTGAAGATGGACTTTTGTCACACTATTTTTCTCTTAATTTTATCATCAGTTTTATAATTCTAATCATATTTGGCTTTACATGTGTGCTGTAGGATTTAATTAACTTTCTTTGCTAGTGAGGGTAAATATTTGTGGCATTTTACGGTAGTATTAAAATAAAACTGACATTCTGGGCTTGAGTTCTGTACAATTTTATCCGTAAAATGTACTTGAAGTATCTCTGAATACTTTGGAATAGGAGTGTCTTCCTATCAGCTCCTCAACTACGAGGACAAATCCGACGTGACTCTCGGCGGTCGCCTGGGGAACCACCTCGTCAGCGACGTGGGCGTCAACGTCAGCGGGTCGGACTCCGTCGCCGTCAAAGCCTCCTTCGGCATCGTGACCAAACACGAGCTGGAGGTGCCCACCTTGCTGCGAGAACTCCACTCCAGGTAAAAAAAAAAGGTTCATATCTGACCTCTGACCTCTGACCTCTTCACGAAAAACCTTTCTCCGTTCCCGGCCCTTCAGGAAGGTGGATCTGGATCACTGCCTGGTTCGCCAGTCCAAGGACAACAAGCGGAGCGTTCTGTGCGTGGTGGCGGAGAGCATTCGCACCACGCGCCAGTGCTCTTTGACCGTCCACGCCGGAATGAGGGGGACCACCATGAGGGTAAGCACGGGGAGCTGAGTGGCTCGCCTCAGACCCCCCCCCCCCGAGACTCGATAAGTCGAACTGCCTGGCTTCAGTTTCAGATCGACGACGGCAGAAATCCCAAAGGTCGGGACAAGGCCATCGTCATCCCGGCTCACACCACCATCGCATTCAGCATCTGCGAGCTGTTCGTTCGGCTGGACGGACGGCTCGGTGAGCGATGGAAATCTCTGCCCCCCCCCCGCAACGGCGCTAATCTCAGGCTCGGAATGGCAGAATTGAAAAGCTGCGTTCCTTTCTTCTTCTGCATCAGATATTTGCGTCGCCCCGGAATCCCAAGGAGGATTCGAGCGGGAGCAGATCAGGGAGCAGCTCGGGGGTTTCGTCGGACACTTTTCCATGGGTCGACTGCGCCGGTTCCTGTCTGGAATCATCTACGGGAACCCCTTCAGGGCAGGTGAGGTATTGACCTCTGCTTCATCGTAGATCCACTGGTATTTCTGCTCAGATCTTTCTTTATCCACCCTCTGCGCAGAAAACCAGACGTTTGAGGAACTCGCCCATTCCGACACCTACATGGACGACGTGGCTACCGACTACTACGAGAAATCTGCCAGCATGACGGACGTGTCCACGGCGTACCTGAGGGACAATTCCCACGCACGGGTCAACCTCCTCAAGCACAACATCCCCAAGGGTCCCTGCGTGCTCTGCGGAATGGGCAACCAGAGGCGGGAGACTGTTTATGGCTGTCTGGAGTGCTCAACCGGGGGTCAAAAATATGTCCGGCTTCACGCGGTGCCCTGTTTTGACCTCTGGCACAAAACGCTGAGGTGAAAAAAGAGAAGTGACTGTACTTTACCCGCAGCCTTGTGGCTCAATTATTCAGCAGGGCTGTTGGTTGAAACTGTACCAGAGGGATCAAGTGAAGGCCGCCCGGGCCTGCTAAAGGCATTGTATCACCTTGAATGGAAGCTATGAGTCGTGCGATTCCTATGTGACCTTTGCTGCCGCTATGCCAACAAAAGTCAATCAAATTAAAATGAGAGGATACGCTTGCTTTTATTTCATGAGTCATTTGTTTCAAAGACATCCAAATATTTTGGCTCTGACCTGCTGACAGTATAACGGGAGCAAAACGGCTGGCACCAAAATCTGCTGTTCGTACATCTTAAATAAATAAAGGCTTGCAAAACTATGATCCGCTTTCATTTTAAAGGATTTTGTGCTTGTATTTGATGAGGGAAAATGTAGCACGTTTATCTAAAATCATTATATTAAATGTTTTGTGTTTATTTATTGCGGGTTATTTCAATAAACTTTTCAAACTCATATAGTTTTGAACTTTGGAATATCCCTTTCTCCTATACATTTGCTTTTCCCTTTTTCCTGTCCTTGGCGCGTTTATCCTCCGCGCCTCTAGGGGGCGCCGTGATTCAGTGCGACTCAACGCACGGCGGATGCGTCAAGCGTCAACAACATGGAAACACATGTGGGATAGCGGTGGAAGAAGAACTTTGTATCATTTGGACCTATATTTACACCCCAAACGATATATTTAAAGAGTTAAAAGTATATAAATGCGCTGACTTTAAGAGAAATTAGCTAAAATGAAGTTTGCCTATCGGGTAAGTACGACACTGCTAGCTTACATGGACACGCTCGCAGCTCTATAACCAAACTTAATTGAGAAATCGCCTAATTTAAAATGCCACTGCATGTGAGCAATGATTTATGGCGCATATCTTATTCATCTTTCTGTAAAGCGAAGTGTTTCGTCCACGCTTGACTTCGGCTCGCTTTATTTCAGTTTTCCAATCTGCTGGGCGCCGTCTATCGTCAGGGGAATCTCAACTTCTCCAAAGACGGCAACGCCGTGATCAGTCCGGTGGGAAACCGGATATCAGTGTTCGACCTGAAGAAGTAAGTCATGATTAAAAACCTGGGGTTTTTTTTTTGCTGATCTTTGATTATAAAGTCGAAATTTTCTGTCCTCCAGTAACACATCGGAGACGTTACCTGTGTCCACAACTAAAAACATTACATGTGTGGGTCTCTCCCCTGATGGCAACTTAGCAGTCGTGGTGGATGAAGGTAAGCGAGCGTGTTTTATGTGATTTTTATTGTTTATTTTTCTGCAAAGAATCAACAAACGTGTAACCTGTGTTTGTATGGCGCAGATGGTGCTGCGCTATTGGTCAGCCTCATCACCCGGGCTGTCCTCCATCACTTCCACTTCCACAAGCCTGTCAGCAGCATCCGCTTCTCGCCGGACGGCAGGTGAGGTTGTCGGGATGAAACTCCACGTGAGGGGGGGGGGGGGGGGGGGGTTGGAATTCGTAATGGAGTTTTTCCTTTTCAGGAAGTTTGTGGCGACGAAGGAAAACGTGGCTCTGATGTATCACGCTCCCGGGAAGCGGCGGGAGTTTAACGCCTTCGTGTTGGACAAGAGCTACTACGGCCCCTACGACGAAACGACCTGCGTCGACTGGACGGATGACTCCAAGTGAGAAAGATAATGGGGGGGGGGGGGGGTAAATGTATGGGATTACTTTTGATAAATTCCATTTTTATTGGCGCGAACAAGAAGCTGACGTTCTTCTTCTTCAGGTGTTTTGTGGTGGGCAGCAAAGACATGTCCACGTGGGTGTTCGGTGCGGAGCGCTGGGCCAACCTAATCTACTACTCCCTGGGGGGACACAAGGACGTCATCGTGGGCTGTTTCTTTGAGAAGGACAGCCTGGATGTGAGTTTGCTTCTTTAGCTTCCGCTTCTTTTGCGATTCAGAACAGGAAAAAAAAGGGCAGCGGAGATTAAACCGCGAAGCTCTTCCTCTGTGGTTTTTTTTTTAAAGTTGTACACGGTGAGCCAGGACGGGACGCTTTGTGTCTGGGAGAGCGACACCGAACCGGACGGGCTAGTCCTAAAAAAGAGAGCGAGAAAGCCCGACGCCCCGATGCAGGAGGACGAAGAGGAGGACGTCCAAGAGGACGGGGCGGAGGGAGAAATCATCCGAGGGAAAGCCGGCGCTCCTGAGGGGGAAGCCACCAAAAACGTTCGATACAAGCAGAGCAGCAAGTGAGCGCCGCGTCTTCTTTCTCGCTTTTCTCGACAGAGCGCTCCGAACGACTTTTACGTTGGCGCCGAAGAGCCGGGCTGCTTCTGAAGGCCTCTCTGCGCTTTTCTCTTCAGACACTTCTTCAACAAGGAAGGGGACTTCAACAACCTGACAGCCGCCGCCTACCACAAGCCGACGCACATCCTGGTCACGGGTTTCGCCTCTGGGATGTTCCACCTGCACGAACTCCCAGAGTTCAATCTAATTCACTCCCTAAGGTGAGAGAAGCGGTTTCCCACTACGTAATACGAACGTATTATTCCCCCCCCCCCCCATTTAAACGACGCTCTTTGAACGATTCCAGCATTTCAGACCGGAGAATTTCTTCAGTGGCTGTGAACGGCTCGGGAGACTGGATCGGCTTCGGGTGCTCAGGTCAGAGGTCGAGTGACTTCGGCTCCCCCCCCCCCTCCCGTTAAGAACCGTAGCTATAGACTCTAAAACGTCGGGCCTTTCAGGAATGGGTCAGCTGCTGGTGTGGGAGTGGCAGAGCGAGTCTTACGTCTTCAAGCAGCAGGGACACTTCAACAACATGGCGTCGCTGGCTTACTCCCCAGACGGGCAGCACATCGCCACGGGGGGCGACGACGGCAAGGCGAGTGTGCCGTTGACCCCCCACCCCCCCCCCCCCCCGTGAGTGTCCGGGTCTGACCGTGGTTTTTTTATTATTTGGCAGGTCAAAGTGTGGAACGCCAACAGCGGCCTCTGCTTCGTCACCTCACGGAGCACGCCAGCAGCATCAGCGGCGTCGCCTTCGCTTCCAGCGGATTCGTCGTCGTCAGCGCTTCCCTGGACGGCACGGTGCGCGCGTTCGACCTGCACAGGTGGGTTTGCCGCGACGGAATGAAGGCCGAATGAATAAATAGGAATTCTCGGCAGATGTTTTAAAATCTCTTTTTTCATTTCTACAGATACAGAAACTTCAGGACGTTCACGTCGCCCCGGCCGGCGCAGTTCTCCTCGCTGGCACTAGATGTCAGCGGGGAGCTGGTGAGCGCGGGAGCCCAGGATTCCTTCGAGGTCTTCCTGTGGTCCATGCAGACGGGCAGACTGCTGGAGGTCCTCGGGGCCACGAGGGTCCGGTCAGCAGCCTCTGTTTCAGTCCAGTCCAGTCCATTTTGGCCAGTGCCTCGTGGGACCGTACCATCCGGCTGTGGGACATGCTGGACAGCTGGCAGGTCAAAGAAACACTCCCCCTCACCTCTGATGGTACGCTCCACTCCGTTGATTGACGGTGGGAATGCCGCGTTCCGCCCTGCAGCGTGTTCTGGGACGTCACACTCTCTCTCTTGTGTTCCCGCGTCTCCTCAGCTCTGTCCGTGACGTACCGCCCCGACGGTCAGGAGTTGGCGGTGGCCACTCTGAACGGCGAGATCTCTTTCTGGGACCCCCACGCGGCCACGCAAAGCGGCTCCGTGGCCGGGCGCCACGACTTGGAGGCGGGCCGCAAGGAGACGGACAAAATCACAGCCAAACAGTCGGCAAAGGGAAAGTGAGTCGAGCGGCGGCGGTCCATATAAGGGCGCGTAAATCGCCACTCGACTTTGATTTGCTTTTTCAAGATCCTTCACGTCACTGTGCTACTCTGCGGACGGGGAGTCCATCTTGGCGGGGGGCCAGTCCAAGTTCGTCTGCATTTACAACGTCAAGGAGCAGATGCTCATGAAGAAGTTCGAGATCTCCTGCAACCTGTCCTTCGACGCCATGGAGGTACGGCCTTCGCCCCGGAGCGCCACGGAGAGGGGGGGGGGGGGGGGGGTAGCGTTGAGGTAACATAATGATCTTTACGTCGTCGGGGTTCTCCGTTACCCGCAGGAGTTCCTGGACCGGCGGAAGATGACGGAGTTCGGTAGCCTCGCGCTGGTGGACGAGGGCGCCGGGGACGAAGACGGGGTCCACATCAGCCTCCCCGGGGTCAGGAGAGGTACGGACTCGCGTCTGGGTTTCTCCATGAGTCGATGGATTTTTCCAAATAAACGTCAATTCACGTTGGATATTGTTCCTCCCTTCGCTTCTTTCCCTTCGCCACGTCCTCGTAGGCGACATGAGTTCTCGACACTTCAAGCCGGAGATCAGAGTCAGCTCGCTGCGCTTCTCCCCGACCGGTAGGCGATCGGGAAACCAATCGGACTTGGGGCGGGGGGGGGGGGGGCAGCAAGTTGGTATTCACCGACGTGTTTTCAGGTCGTAGCTGGTCGGCCACCACCACCGAGGGCCTTCTGGTCTACTCCCTCGACGGCTCTATGGTCTTCGACCCCTACGACCTCGACCTGGACGTGACGCCGGCGAGCGTCCGCAAGCAGCTGAGGCTTCGAGACTGGACGTCCGCCATCGTGTTGTCGTTCAGGCTCAACGAAAGGGCCCTCAAGCAAGAAGCGCTGGAAACGGTGCCGCACGAGCAGAGTGAGCGATCGATTCCGGCCCGCCGCTCCGAAGGCCGTCGGCTCTGGATCCGGAGTCTCACGCGCCCCGCTTGCTGTTTTTTGCGTTTGCTGTTGCAGTCCGGGTGGTTTGCAGCTCCCTTCCCGACGTCTACGTGGAGAAGCTCCTCGGCTTCGTGGCGTCCTGTCTGGAGAAGTCGGGTCACCTGCAGTTCTACATGACGTGGGCCCGAAGCCTGCTCATGCTGCACGGGCAGAAACTCAAGAACAGGTCTGTGAACGTTTATCGAGCGCACGCCGGCTTCTCTGGATAATTGACGACGACCTGTGTTTACAGATCTGGAGCCATCCTGCCAACCCTCCAGGCGCTGCAGAAAAGCATCCAGAGACACTTTGACAATCTGTCCAAACTGTAAGTCTCCACTTTTTGTTCCCGTTGAACCCTGGAAGCCAGTTTCAAGCGATTAATTAGAAATGTGGGTTTTCATTTGCACAGGTGTGACTTTAATGTGTATAACATCCGTTACGCTGCGGCCCTGTCGAAGCAGAGGGGCGTAAAGAGACCGGCTGAGGAGGAGGAGGAGGAGGAGGAGGATGAAGATGATGCGGTGGCTGAGGAAATGAGCGAGGCCTCCTTGGAAGGGGCAGAGTTGCTGCTGTAGACCTGAAGCCATTACGCCTCATTCCAAAATGACAGGAATCTCTGTATAGATGGAGACAAAATGTTAAAAAGAATGTCTGTGTACTCTAGAAAACATGTTTGTAAACTGGTTTTTATTAAATACATTTAAATATTCGTGTATTCCTGTTAAAGATAAAGATGTTGACATGAACTGGTTTAATTTTCTTGCCTTTTTTCTGATGACAGCGTCTGTAAATGTGGGGTCTTCGAAGGACTACAAATAGAGGCGTTAATTGTAGTCATATTTACATTTAATGGATTTTATAAAAATTGCCAAATTTAAAAAATCAACAGCGGAACGTAAATATTTCGTATTTTTCTTAGAATTAAGCACTTGAACATACTGATTGAGAGCTCGCAGCCTGAATCTGAATCAAACTACGATACCCAGCAGCCCTTGCCGCGGTGGAGCGGAAGAGGCGGAGTTTGAGCCAAAATGAGGGAAAATAAGAACATGTCCGAGTCCCCCTCTCAACCGGGAAAAGAAATACCGACGAAAAAACAAAAACTAAGCAGTGACGAGAACAGTAACCCAGATTTATCGGGAGACGAGAATGTAAGCACTGAAAACGCGCTTTTTGTTTAACGAACTACAAATGAAATGCTTCTATCGAGTTAGCATAGTGCTAACGCAGCCGGCTAAACTGTTTAGCTAGCTGCTTTGTTCGGCGACACCGGCAAGATTCAAACAACCGGGTTTTTTTTTTATATATAGATATACAATGATGACATTAGTCAGTTCCGGTTTATAATAATTTAAAGCAAATAATTTAAAAATAATATACATGTGGCGAATGTGTTGTCGTGCGCTTATCACGTGTGAGTCGAGGATAGCATTAGCATATGAGCAGCTACTACAAATACAGGGAAATGCCGCGTGTTGAGCCTTAATTGAGGAGGAGGAGGCAAATAAGATGATTTTTATATTGACATGTGTAAATAATGTCGTTACGCTGGAGGGTGATAGCATCCGTAAAGCTAGCTGTGCTACATGATATGACCTGAGTGGGGGTTTTCCTCTCATAGGACGATGACGTCAGCGTTGAGAGTGGAACCCACGCCGAGCGGCCGGACACGCCCACCAACACGGCCAACGCCCCGGGCAGAAAGAGCTGGGGCAAGGGCAAGTGGAAGTCAAAGAAGTGCAGATATTCGTTTAAATGCGTCAACAGTCTGAGGGTGAGGGAAAAAAACCCCGAACCGGGAGTCGGCGCCGTCTCGGGCGTGACCGCGTTTTTTTTTAACGGGTGCTTTCCGTAGGAGGACCACGGCCAGCCGCTGTTCGGGGTCCAGTTCAACTGGCACAGCAAAGAGGGCGACCCGCTGGTGTTCGCCACCGTCGGCAGCAACAGAGTGAGCGCCGAAGCGCCGCGCCGCCGCACGTTCTGAGCGTTCGTTTTCGCTCCGCGCCTAAAACGCCGCCGTCTGCTCCTCCCTCAGGTAACGCTCTACGAATGCCACTCTCAGGGGGAAGTGCGACTCCTGCAGTCTTACGTCGACGCCGACGTATCCTTTTATCGGCTGCGTGGATTTGCCAAAAAGAAAAAAGCGTTCGTTTTTAAGCTTCCTTGACTCCGGTTTTGCGTGCGAAAGGCGGACGAGAACTTCTACACGTGCGCCTGGACCTACGACACCAACACCAGCCACCCGCTGCTGGCGGTGGCCGGCTCCCGGGGCATCATCCGGGTGATCAATCACATCACCATGCAGTGCATCAAGGTCAAACTCGCCGCGGACGACCTTTTGTGTGTGCGCGCAGAAGGTTTTTTTTCATGTGTGTGTGTGTGTGTGAATTCAAGATTGTGTCTTTTCAAATCCAGCATTACGTCGGTCACGGGAACGCCATCAACGAGCTCAAGTTCCATCCCAGGGATCCCAATCTCCTCCTGTCTGTCAGCAAAGGTACGACGGTTGTCGTGTCAATAAAGTTTTTTTTCTTTCTTTGTTTTAAATGCCGGCTTGCGGGAGGCGTCGTCACGCGCTTCCCATAATCCCGGCGTCTGATTGGCCGCCTTGACGCGAGTCATGTGAGGCAGTAAAGGTTAATGGTTTTATTTCGGCCGCGTCTAAAGCTCGCCGGCGGTCGTTTGGAATTTAAAAAACGGGCGTGGCTTCTTTCGTCAGATCACGCCCTTCGCCTGTGGAACATCCAGACGGACACGCTGGTGGCCATATTCGGCGGGGTGGAAGGTCATCGGGACGAAGTCCTGAGTGCTGTGAGGGCCGCTCTGGTGTCGCCAAACATCAAACGGGGGGGGTTCTGTTTGATGCCGTTTGAATCCTCCTGCAGGACTTTGACCTCCTGGGCGAGAAGATCATGTCGTGCGGGATGGACCACTCGCTGAAGCTCTGGCGCATCAACTCGGAGAGGATGCAGAAAGCCATCCGGGGGTCGTACGAGTACAACCCTTCCAAAACCAACAGGTACGGGGGAGGGGGAGGGGGGGTGATAAAGAGGCGGGGCTTCTATTCACCTTCGTTTGTTTCCTCCAGGCCTTTCGTATCCCAGAAAATTCACTTCCCGGACTTCTCGACGCGAGACATTCATCGGAACTACGTGGATTGCGTTCGGTGGCTGGGAGACCTGATCCTGTCCAAGGTGACGCCAAAGGGGCGGAGCCAGCGCTCGCCCACTTCTGTTTATCTCTCTGTTTGTCTTTCGTTTTAATGTCTTTAAATCGTTCCGCGCTGCTTCAGAAATCAAATTCCCCTCCGGACGCTTTCCTTTACGTTTCGTTTCAAACTGGCTTCGACACAAACGTCATTTGAAGAAGAAGAAGAACCCTCTTTATAAATGGTTTCTTCTCC
The DNA here is from genome assembly GCF_040956055.1 of Brachionichthys hirsutus. Lineage (NCBI taxonomy): Eukaryota > Metazoa > Chordata > Actinopteri > Lophiiformes > Brachionichthyidae > Brachionichthys > Brachionichthys hirsutus. The sequence goes on along the minus strand of NC_090920.1, from coordinate 1,594,343 downwards.
CTCTCCCCCGCAGTCCTGCGAGAACGCCATCGTCTGCTGGAAACCGGGCAAGATGGAGGAGGACATCGACCGCATCAAGCCCAACGAGTCCAACGTGACGGTTCTGGGACGCTTCGACTACAGCCAGTGTGACATCTGGTACATGCGCTTCTCCATGGACTTCTGGCAGAAGGTGACGACCGGTCGGCGTTCGGCGGGGGGGGGGGGGGGTTTGGTGGCCGCCGGCGCTTTAATGTCTCGCTCTGCCGCCGCCTGACAGATGCTGGCTCTGGGGAACCAGGTGGGGAAGCTTTACGTGTGGGACCTGGAAGTAGAAGACCCCCACAAAGCAAAGTAAGCAAGCAGGCGGAGCCTTTAACCCCCCCACCCCCACCCACCCCCCCCCGTTAGACTGCGAGCCGCTGAGTGACGCCGGTCTCCCCCTTCGGCCTCCAGGTGCACCACGCTGACCCTCCCCAAGTGCACGTCGGCCATACGGCAAACCAGCTTCAGCCGCGACAGCAGCATCCTGATCGCCGTGTGCGACGACGCCTCCATCTGGCGCTGGGATCGGCAGCGTTGAAGCCCCGCCCCCCCCGACCTGCGGCCTCGTTGTACAGTCTTTCTTGCGGTTGTTTTTTTAAAATGGCGGTGTCGAGACCCGCTCCGAGATGAGAGAATGACTTTGGGCGCTCCGGGTCCAGGAGGCCCCGGGGGACGTTTCTATGGAGACGCCGGCGATGGGGAGGTGCGTTCGTTATTCCGATGCTTCGCGTTTTAATTTAAAGAGAGACGCCGGACGGCGTGTCGGTGAGTCGATGCTGGAGGTGGAAGTGCCTTCTCGCTTACTATGCAGATCAATCACCGACTCCTTTCCTCTGCAATCAGGGACTTTTCTGCAACTTCTTATCGTCTTGAGTCTCAACCGGTGGATTTCCTCGTTTCAGGAAAAAAAGACGGGATGACCAAAGTCGGATTTACTTTGCCGTGTTTTATATTTTTATTTGTTGTGAGCAGAAAAAAGTAATTTCCGTCTTTCCCCGAATGTTTCCTCCTCTTGGCTTCTTCTCGTTTCTCTCCGCTCCTCCACTAAAGTCAATCAAATGTATTTTGTAAATAAATACTCGAGCCGATTTGAAGATGCTGTATTTTATTTCTCAAAGCAGAAATCATGCCCTTATTTTGAAAATCCAGCTTTAATCTCCGGTACCAGTCTGTAGGCGATGAGGGGAAGGTGGTTCTTTTCATCTAAGTAATTGTACTTAAGTTTGATTGAACCGAATAAAAGTTATTTTTCTAGAGAAACTTTGATCTTTTATGAACTTTTAAATTCTGGTCTTATTTGTAAAAAAGTTAAACGGATCCAGGTTCTGCATCCGGTCTCGGATCCGCGTCAATCGATCTGGCGCACCTTTGTGAGATATCTTGTGATCATCCTGATGACGCCCCCTCCGGCCTGGAGGAGTCATGTGATCAAAGGCTTCACCTCCCCTCATTGAAGCCTCCCGCTCCGCTGCGCTGCGCTCCCTTATCTCCAGCGTGGACTTTTGCCCCCCCCCGGACAGACAGGACGACCCTTTTGGAGCGGTTCGACCATGTTCTCCGCCAAGTCTCCAAAAAGTCTGGGAAAGCATGTCTCCAAGTCGTCGCGCGGCGCAGAGGAGCAGATCTGGATGGATGAACGCGCCGTTACGCGCGGCTGCGCCCGTGTCGCCCACCCAGCCGGAGACAGCGGGACGCGCCGTGCGCCGCAGCTCCAGGTAGGCCTCCGGTTCCACCTGCGCCTCCCGTCTCGTCTCTTTGGGTTAGAATTTGCGGGACAATAAAATCAGGAGGTCCGAAAATACGCTCAACTCCAGCAGGCGTTTAATTTACGCTCTTCTTCTTAAATTAAACGAGTATTTCTTATTTTCTTTTAAGCAACAACGTCATTAAAAGATTAATACGTGAGCTTTTCTAACAAACAAACGCAAAGCAGGACAGTGAGTGAAGGTGCAACATTATTTATGAATAATTATTATTTATTTAAACAGTAATTTAGCGACTTTCTGTCTCTGCTCTCGTGGACATTTCGGCGTTTGCCTTTCTGGCTGGAACGCCGACGGACGGATCCGGACGCGCCGTCGTGTTTGATGTTCTGTGTCTCATGAGTCCTGTTTGTTTGCCCCAGAGGCCTGATGATGGGCCTTCAGGGGCAAAGGTCACGGGTTCGACCCCCGTTTGGGAGGATTTTAGCCAGAATTTTAAAACTAAAAGCAAATTGAAGATGATATAAATCTCACATTTGTTGCTATGGATACCGTGCGTATACCCAAATCTCAAGTGCTTATTGTATAATGCACAACTTTTATCTTTTGTTCTTGGGAGAAATGCTCTTAATTTAGCCCGAGGAATCTCCCGATGGAGCCCAGATGGGATTGGAGTGGGATTACAGATCTTCACAAAGGGTTGACGTCGCTTTTTCGGTTGTGTGAGGTGTGGGAAAATACTGACTTTAAGCAGAGTCACGTTCGGAGGCTTACATGGAGGTCAAAGTCATGTGGTTTCTCAGGCCCATCGGAGTGGAAGCGCCCGGCGGTGTTTTAAACGTTTAAATACGATATGTATGTTTTTATTTGCCTTGTTGGGCTGGGAAAACGCACGTCTTAAAAATGAGTCATTAGATTTCCATAAATATTTCATTGCTTTCAGGATCTCGTGGCGTATGATGCCTAAATTTCAAAATAAAAGTCACGCTTCTGTCGAACAGCAAAGTTTTTTTTGCGGAAGAGAAGAATGTTGAAGCAATTTCTCTGATTTCTTCCCCCCCCCCCCCCCCCCCCCACCAGAAGAATGCAACTGACAGCGAGAAAAAAGGCTTCGATAACTTGGCGTACCAGTACGGGAGCGAGAGCGAGCTCTACCGTCCCCCCAAAACGGCCTCTAGCGCGACATTTAAACTCCTCGGACTCACCCAGGAGCTCCAGGCCCAAGCCGTCGAAAGAAGGCTCTCCGGCCTGAGTGGGGTCGCCGGAGTCGGCCTGACGTCGCCGAGCGGCTCGGCCAAAGTGGACTACGACGCCTCAGTTCGGACCGCCCGAGAGATTGCCCCGGAGCTCCAGACCGTGGGCTTCGGAGTCGAGTCCACGGTGCGGATCGGGGTGGACGGCATGCACAGCCGGTCCTGCGTGCAGACCATCCAGGGGCAGGTTGGCGTGTTGAGTGGGGTCACGCATGTTGAGGTATCCCTCCGAGGTGGCACGGCGAACATCGTCTATCAGCCTCTCCTGACTTCGCATCAGGATCTGATCGGGAGGATCGAGGACTTGGGTTTCGCCGCCACTTTATTAGCCGGCGACGCGCCGGAACAAGACCCGAGCTGCTGGAACGGGAACGGGCCGAACTCGGCAGCTCGGACCGCGACCGTTTGGATCGCAGGGATGACTTGCCGCTCTTGCGTTGAGTCCATAGAAGGGAGGGTCTCCCGGATGACGGGGGTGCGGTCGATGGCGGTGTCGCTGGAGGAGGAAAAGGGAACGGTGACCTTTGACCCCAGGCTGACGGCGCTGGAGCAACTCAGGGCAGCCATCGACGACATGGGCTTCGAGGCGTCACTGGAAGGTAGGCGACGACGAGAAAAAACGCATCACAATATTCTTTTTTTTTTTTTGTATTTCACAGACAGAAAATCCTTCCAGGTCTTCTAGCCCACATAAAGGTCGATTTCGTTGTTGACCTTCAAGCGCAAATCAATTCTAGCACGTACTTTGATTCATTCTAACCTCGCCCGCTCCACCGGTCCACCTGCTGGTTGCGATGGGAACCAGACAAAGTGAGCTCTCCAGGACGACCTGGAGGGCTCTTGTTGGATTTAATGACAAAAACCACTTGCCAAGAACCGGAATTAACGCGGGCAGATTCCGGGTAGGTTCTTTCACGTGCTTTTCAAGGTCACGCATTCCTTAGGTCGCTGGGTTCGCTCGAAAGCGGAGACGAGTGCGAGCTTTTCGTGCCGCATCTGGCCCTTCCTCCAGCGCTGACATTCCAGCAGGATGAACGTGGGCTTAATGTGAAAAAGAAAAAGGTTTGGATATTCCAAAGAGGATTGAAGCGAGGCCAAAAACCATGTTTATTGGCTCTTACCCCTGCCAGCGTAGACTTTGTTCCTTTTTATCTCTACAGAGTTTGCAAAGACTGTCCAGAGCCCCGAGAGGTCGACTCCCGGACCTTCTTCCCTCCCTCGGTCGTACAGCGAGGCCGGAGCACAAGGACCCCCCGGGAGTGAGGTGAAAGCTCAAAGGTGCTTCATTTGCGTCACGGGAATGACCTGTGCCTCGTGCGTGGCCAACATCGAGCGGAACCTGCTCAAACACAAAGGTGAGCGCGCTCCGGGGCGTCCGTCCGTGCGTCTGTTTTAGTTTGTGCGCAGCGTGACGCCGATCCGCCGTGACCCCCCCCCAAGGAGTCGCCACGGTGCTGGTGTCACTGATGGCCGGAAAGGCCGAGGTGAAGTACGACCCGGAGGTCACAAACGCCGCCGCCGTCACTCGACTCATCGAGGATTTGGGCTTCGGCGCCAGACTGATGGAGGACGACGCCGTCGCACGAGGGAAACTGGATCTCACGGTGAGGCGGCGCGCGACGCGGCGCTTCCGGCGGAGCACGTGCATCTGCTCAGTTCGTGCGTTTCCTGTGAGTGTAGATCACGGGCATGACGTGCGCGTCGTGCACGCACAACATCGAGTCCACGCTCGCCGCCACCAAAGGGATCACCGGGGCCTCGGTGGCTCTGGCGACTAAGAAAGCGCACGTCCAGTTCGACCCGGAAGTGCTCGGCGCCCGAGATATCGTCAAGATCATTCAGGTGACGACTTCTCCGCGCGGGCCGCCGTCCTCTCTGGTTTACCTTTTGACAAAAAGGTTTTTAATTTCTCGTTCCAGGGCCTCGGTTTCGAGGCCAGCCTCGAGAAAGCGGGCTTCAAAAACAACCTCGATCACACGGAGGAGATTCGACAGCAAGTATCTGGATTTCAACTGTCCCTGCTATCAGAATTAGCGCCCTAGTAATAGTCCAAAAAACGACCACAGGTTGCCGTGACACTTTCTGATGGGTTGGGCCATGGGCCGTGTCGTGTCCTTCCTCCCCCCCCCCAGGTGGAAGAACTCCTTCCTGTTCAGTCTGGTTTTCGGCCTGCCTGTCATGGGCCTCATGATATACATGATGGTCATGGACAGTCAACACCAGGAACACGGAGGCTCCATGCCCGAAGAGCAGAACCTGCTGCCGGGCCTGTCCCTCCTCAACCTGGCCTTCTTCCTGCTGTGCACGCCTGTCCAGGTCGGGGGGGGACACACGAAAACGCCATTTTGCTCTTTCTCGCCAGCGTTCTACCACAAATGCGGTTTTGTCTTCCGTCCCAGATCTTCGGCGGCCGGTACTTCTACATCCACGCGTATCGCTCGTTGAGACATTGCGCCGCCAACATGGACGTTCTGATCGTGTTGGCCACCTCCATCGCCTACGTCTACTCCTGCCTGGTCCTCGCCGTGGCCATGGCGGAGCGGGCCGACCAGAGTCCCGTCACCTTCTTCGACACGCCGCCGATGCTCTTCGTGTTCGTCGCTTTGGGTCGCTGGCTGGAGCACGTGGCGAAGGGTAAAACCTCAGAGGCTTTGGCCAAGTTAATGTCCCTCCAAGCCACCGATGCCACCGTGGTGACTTTGGGACGGGGCCACGCCGTCATCAGGTGAGATTCAAGCGGCGTGGATCTAAAGGAATAAACCGTTAGCCGTCACAGGGACCGGCCATTTTTGCTTTCTTCAGCGAGGAGCAGGTGGCGGTGGAGCTGGTCCAGCGGGGCGACGTCGTGAAAGTCGTCCCGGGAGGGAAGTTCCCCGTTGATGGGAAGGTGATCGAGGGAAGCTCCATGGCAGACGAGTCGTTGATCACAGGTGGGAGGATGTGAATTTTTACACCTTTCGTTTATGTTATTGACTTTCGACCCGGAACGCGCAGAAGATCTTTCCTGCTTCTGTCTCCTCAGGCGAGCCGATGCCGGTCAGTAAGAAGGCGGGCAGCTCGGTGATCGCCGGTTCCATCAACGCCCACGGCGCCCTTCTGGTGGAGGCCACCCACGTCGGCGCGGACACGACTCTGTCTCAAATAGTCAAACTGGTAGAAGAGGCCCAAACCTCAAAGGTGGAGGATTCCCGCTTTGGATCGACACTTGTTGCTCGACATCGTCCCGAATCTTGTTTTTTGTTTTCCCCCAAGGCCCCCATCCAGCAGTTCGCCGACCGGCTAAGCGGCTACTTCGTGCCCTTCATCGCCATGGTTTCTCTGCTGACGCTGGTGGCCTGGATAGCGATTGGGTTCGCTAACTTTGACATCGTGAGGGAGAACTTCCCGGTAGGCGCTGCATGCGAGTGTTTTTTCTCGCGCTAACAAAATGAAAGGATTCTTTTTTCTTTTTCTTTTATCACGCTGAAATAAAGTCTCTTCCTCTCAGGGTTACAACCAGAACATCCCAGAGGCGGAAGTCGTCATCCGCTTCGCCTTCCAGGCGTCCATCACAGTTCTGGCCATCGCCTGTCCCTGCTCTCTGGGTCTGGCGACCCCGACGGCCGTCATGGTGGGCACGGGGGTCGGAGCTCAGAACGGGATCCTCATCAAAGGAGGCGAGCCGCTGGAGATGGCCCACAAGGCAAAGCGCTTTACGTCCTTCATCATGCTTAACGTTGATTGTTTATCTCAGAGCAGAATTGATCCCAATCCCCACCGTCTGATCAAACCAGGAAAGGAAGAATCTGGCGCCCCCTGGTGGATGGATTTCTGTGCTTGCTTTGCTCCGGCAGACCTTTTTAATCTGGCAGATTGGCAGCACATCTTGACTCGCCGTGTTTTCTGCGTTTCAGATCCGCGCTGTGATGTTTGACAAGACCGGCACCATTACGAACGGCGTCCCGCGGGTCACCCGCGTGTTGGTGTTGTGGGAAATGGCCCGCATGCCCCTCCGAAAAATCCTGGCTGTGGTCGGCACGGCGGAGGCCAGCAGCGAGCACCCGCTGGGCATGGCGGTGGCGAAGCACTGCAAAGAGGCGAGATCAAACGGGTCCGTTTTTATGCAACCCACATGAAATAATCCGGGTTGTAACATCTCCTAATCTGTCGGGACACCACAGGAGCTGGGTTCCGGCACGTTGGGCTACTGCCAGGACTTCCAGGCGGTGCCCGGATGCGGGATCAGCTGCCGGGTCTCCAACGTGGAGCATCTGGTGCGGCAGCAGGGCGAAGAGCGCTTCCTGTTGCCGGGAGCGACCGCCGATGAAAGCAGCCTCCTCCCCGCCGCAGAGGCCTCGTCCTCAGGTTCGGGCGCCGTCGGATTTCACCTCGCCGACGTTTATCCATCGCTCGGTTCAAGTTGTACGACGTTCCTGCCCCCCCAGGTGAGCCTGTGTCTTACTCCGTGCTGATTGGGAACAGGGAGTGGATGAGGAGGAACGGCCACCACATCGCCGCCGACGTTGAGGCCGCCATGTCGAGCCACGAGACCAAAGGGCAGACCGCCGTCCTGGTGGCGGTAGACGGTGAGAGCCGCCGCGCCTTTTTATCTCCGTCCTCCGCCCGTCTTCCGCCTCGCTGCATAAACGTTTCCTCCGGCAGGCGTGCTGTGCGCCATGTTGGCCGTCGCCGACACGGTGAAGGCCGAGTCGGCGTTGGCGGTGCACACGCTCAAAAGCCTGGGCATCGAGGTGGTGATGATCACGGGGGACAACAGACGCACCGCCAAAGCCATCGCCGCGCAGGTAAAGGCGCGTCTCCGAGAGGGAGCGCCGGGCGGCCACCCTGAAGGGAATGGTTTTTTACCGTTTCCCGTTCCCGCTCAGGTGGGAATCGGGACGGTGTTCGCCGAGGTGCTGCCGTCGCACAAGGTGGCGAAAGTTCAGGAGCTGCAGGAGAAAGGAATACGAGTCGCCATGGTGGGAGACGGCGTGAACGACTCGCCCGCCCTCGCTCGGGCCGACGTGGGCATCGCCATCGGCACCGGCACCGACGTGGCGATCGAGGCGGCCGACATCGTCCTGATCCGAGTAGGTGGCCCTCCGCGGTCGACGGTCGCCACTCAGAGGCGACCTCTGACCCCCCCCCCCCCCGCCTCCCCTCCCTCTAGAACGACCTGCTGGACGTGGTGGCCAGCATCGAGCTGTCCCAGAAGACGGTGCGGAGGATCCGGATCAACTTCGCCTTCGCCCTCGTCTACAACCTCCTGGGAATACCGATCGCTGCAGGTGTGGCCGTCGCGCGGCGCCGCCGCTCTCAGACGAGACTCCGAGCGTCTCGTTTAACCCACGGTTTACTGGACGGGCTGACGGATTTGTCCTCTCTGCTAGGCGTGTTCATGCCCGCAGGCCTCGTGCTGCAGCCCTGGATGGGCTCCGCCGCCATGGCCGCCTCGTCCGTTTCCGTCGTCCTGTCGTCTCTGCTGCTGAGGACGTGAGTTCGACCCGTCGCCGTCGTTTTGAACGTTCGCCCCCGCGCCGGTGTTTTGTTGGGTCCAGTGCGGTGAACGTCGGTTTCCCTGCAGGTACAGGAAAACCTCGGTGGAGCTGTATGAGGTGAGAGCGCGGGGCCAAATGAGGAGCCTCCGGTCGTCCCAGATCAGCACACATCTGGGTCAAGGGATAAGGGATGAAGGACTTGTGTAGACGCGCACCTGGACCTTATTAAACCTGCTGTCCCGTTACTTGTGGACACAAAATACTGTCTGAGGAAGAACAGTTTTTTTTTTTTTAAATGCACAAATTCCTGAAACATTTGATGAACTTTTTGCTGTATGAACGCACTTTTCACAATAACGCTCAAAATAAAGCTCCGCACTTGTTCTCTCGATTCCCCCCCGAGTGTGCTCACGTTAAATATGGAAGAGAAGGGGGGTGGGGGGGGGGGGGGGGATTTGACCTTCGGGTGTATTTCGAGCTTCGCCGAGGACGAGCGACGGAGCCGATTAGTTGGGTGATTAATCCGCGGACGAGTTTAGCAGGGCGATTCGTTTCCGGCGGCAACAAGGGTTTTGAAGATGTCTTTCATAGAACAGACCGTTTTTTTTTTTTTTTTTTTTTTAAGCAGAGATTCTGACATGAGCCCTCAGGTGCCGTCAGTATAGTCAGGATGAGCATGTTGGATCAATCATTATTAACCACACCGGCGCTGATTCCAACCTCAAACTGACCTCAGACATTAGCAGCTTGGCTTGGTAGATGTTGAGGCCATTTTTGGTAAGTCAGAATTTATTTATTTATGTGAGGCTTTCTGCAATCTGTCGAAAAAATAAAGACTTTACATTGACAAGTTCTCCTGCAGCAGAATCATTATATATATAAAAAAAATGCATGTCAAATTACACTAATTAACTGTAATTAAATATGTAGCTTGCAGCGTCAGCACGAAAAGTTGTTTTATGTATTCACCCCCCCCCCTTTACTGTTATTACATTTTATCACTGCAAATGCATTTATACTTGTGCCTAATGGGGTGTCAAAGTGAGTTTTGCTCCGTAGTTTTATGAGCACACGGCAGCCAATCGTGGCCAAGTTCACATACGTTCTGTCTTTCTATGCTACATTACTCAAGATGGGTTTTAAGTCGCAGCCCAGAACCAACGGCAATCTAATTCCTCATTAGATTTATAGACATGGAAACCGTAAGAATGTCGACACAATTTCTGGGTTGATGTTCTGCCTCATCCGGATCGTCGCTGCAGGTGATGTCTCGGTTCCAACATCGGAGGTGCAGAACAATAAAACAAGACCTCATTAGTGTTGAAGCAAAGTCGTTGTCTTTGCCAAACACATTTTTCATCGTTCCCGGAGTGGAGGAAGGAGCAGGAGACTGATGAGTACATTTTATTTTACCATCCAAATAAAATAAAGACGAGATGACAAGTTTTGACTTATTGTTACAGCAAGAGCTCAGTGGGGAATGCGAGTACGGGATTGGCTTATTGCCTTTTCATAATACAAACTTAAACTGGCCCAACAAGCAATTTATAAAAACAGGGTTGATTTAGAGCGGGGTCAGACTCGTCTGAAGCGTTCTACGACATTTTATTCCATTTCAAAGCAAAACGAAAGAGGTGCCAATTTCAGATATTATATCAGAATATTTCCTCTCTCTGCCACAAAGTCAGGATTTTTTTTTTTTTTATAAATCCAAAACTTGAACCAGAACAACTTTTCCTCAAGTGAATCCACCTTTTAATCCTGAATTAAATGATCTTCAATCGGCTTGTAACGGCTTTCGGGTTTACTTGATGGATGAATTCCCAGTTGCACCGCCTTGTCATTTGCCGAGCTCCCGCCGTGGAGACGCTTTTACGAATTTATGCATAATATTTAGCAGAAAAAAAAAAGAATAGCCCGCCACATTCTGTGAGACGGGAAGAATGTTGCACGCTAGAACACGCTGCTGGCTGCATCAAAGTCCTTTCCCGTGTGGGAGGGGCTGGGCAGCGACTTGAGGTACTCCGTGTGCCTCCTGGCGTCCTCCTGGTTGTGTTTGATGTAGTATACGATGTACGCCGTCACCATGGAGAACCAGCAGAACATGGCCACAAACATGGCCGCGTCTGTCGTCTTGTGGTGGAAATTGCAAAAGTTGACGCCGGAGTCCAGGACCTGGATGACCGGCTGTCCCACGTACTCCTCCCGCGCCGCCGTGTGGCAGGTGACCTCGTTCACCGTCTCGGGGTCGAGCCTCAGCTCCCTCAGCGCCTCCTGCAGAGAGCACTCGCAGTGCCAGGGGTTGCCGGACAGACGGACGCGGGCGTGGAGCTCGGCGAAGGCGTCCCTGGGGAGGCTGCTGAGGCGATTGTTGGACAGATCCACGGCGCGCAGCTTTTCGGACATTCCTTGGAAGGCGCCGGCGTCCACGCTCTCTATGGCGTTGTGGGACAAGTCCAGCTCCCTGAGCCGGCGGAGGTCCGCGAAGGCGTCCTTCGGGATGCGCTTGATCCGGTTCGACGACAGCAAGAGGACGACCGTGTCCCGGGGCAGGTTCGGCGGGACGCTCTCCAGGTGGCGCGAGGTGCACTGCACCACCACGCCGTTCCTCTCCGTGCAGTGACACCCCTCGGGGCAAGCGCGCGCAGCCGTGACCGTCGACAGGAGCCACAGTGTCCCTGCGAACGAAAGGCGGCCACGGGAGGGCGGTCTGGTGGAGGACCCGGACCTTTGAGGGGCCCCCATTGGGGGAGAGCACGCCGACTGCAACGGGCCCCGCATCGAACGACGCCAATGGTTGGTTGGTGGTTTTCTTTTTGCTACAGGCGAGTTATTAAAAGGTTAAAGGTCACCAAAGCATTGCAGCAAAAGTCAAACCAGGTTCCAGATGACCCTGGAATCGGCATTGCTCCGACCTACGAATGAGTAAATGTCCAAAGGTCTCCATCGTAGCGAGACGAGACGCCGAATTGGAGACGCGGCCGGGCGAGGAAGGCGAAGGTGAACTTCAGGGTGGGAGGACGCCGCCTCCTGCAATAAGCTGCGGCTGGGAAAGAGACAAAGATATCAAAGAGATGAGGTTGAGAGAGAGAGAATGTCAAGTCTTCTCTCCTTTGTTTTGTGCGGTGCTGCTGGTCGGCGCGACAAAAACCGACGCACAAATTGGAAGGGGTGGAAAGGGAATTCCTCCTTAACCTTAGAGGTCAGGATTATAATAATGGCATGTTTCTATAGGAGCATCCCTGCAGTCGAGTAAAAGACGAGTCCTTCGTGCAGCAGATGAACTAAACGGTTATAAATGAGATTTACAATTAACAGATTAAGAGTAGATTAAATCACAACGTCTCCTGACACGGATAGTTGGAGTTTGGATTAGAGTTCAATGTGATTAAAAGTGAGAACAACATTTGAAACCAGTGTTTTTCTCTGAATTCGAGGCTGATGATCAGATTGATTGATCGATATTGAAACGCAACAGTTAAAAGCAAGCTTATCAAGTTTTCTAAAGTTTCTCTTCCGTTAATTTTTTTTTTTTTTACATATTGCCAAATCAATTTCCTGTTAATGTCGAATCCGTTTCGCTAAAAAAATAAAAATAAAGCAACAACAACAACAAAAATCGATCGACGCTTCGCCCCTATTTTATTATGCTAAATTATCCAATCACCTCCCGTGTATCGATACGTTTAAAAGTTCTTTAAACTCCCTCACGGCATTTTAAATGGATTGGAAAAAGTGAAATCGGCTCATCTGTGTCTGCAGCCTACCTGACTCGTTCGCTCCGTCCGTCACGGAGAGATCACCTTCTTCGATCCGGGTGATCGATTACCGCGGATCATATCCTTTGAGAAGCAACCAGAGGAAGAAGCCGGTCCGGTGTGCGTGTGTGGATTTACGCAGAGGCGCAGCAGCGCAAATTGCGCGCCCCCCCCCCCCCTCCCCACACACACACACACACACACACACACACACATAGACAGCCACACACTGGATAGAGAGGATCCAAGATGACCCCCCCCCCCCCCCCCCCTTTCAGAACCCACTGAGCCAGATCATCTCCACAGATTAGAGTCCAAACATCTCAAAATACCTGCAGTTAAAAAAAAAAAAAAAAATCCTGGATCCAAACTCCTGCTTTAGAAGTAATTATATTCCATAAAACAGATGTGTCTCATGTGTCGACACAATCTTTGTATTTTCGACTATATAAGGTTCCAGTCGTTCCTGAAGTTTTGGGCATCCTTTGGCTCCATTTGCATTTCCTGTAACCGATGACGACACAAAGTCACCCCTCTGAAGGCTGGGGGGGGCACACGCTGCCCTCCGGTATCCGGCGACCTCTCCGAGCCCAGCTCGGTACATCTGAGAACAAAGCGCAGAGACTCTCTGACATTGGATTCTGCTCACTCTGCTTGTCGCTGCTTTCACCTAATAAGAGTGAGGCTCCATTCAAGGATAAAAAAAAAACAAAAAAAACCCATAGGGACTCATCAAACTTTCCACTTAGAGGCATTTGCAGCGACTTTTACATTTGCACCTCTTCTCTCTCTCTCTCTCTCTCGTCGCTTTGACATCAGTCCTCTTCATTATGGAGAAGGTTGTCTGTTTGCTGCGCTATACAGCGACCCTGAAGGGAAAGCCTGGATCCGGCCCAACTGCCAAGCCGAGCCAAGACGACGCATCCGGATGAGCCTTCCTTTCATTGAACCGTTATTGAAAGTAAATTGACTTCAGAGCATTCCGGGTTGCATCGCCCTTCATCGCTCCGGTTTATTACCGGACGGGCCGCACGGTGAAATGCTTCTCGTTTCAGCAGATTATCTGGTTGTTGGCGGATTCCTTGCAGTGGAGGGGGTTATTATGGGATGTCCGGTTCCATTTGACCAACAGAGTACCCATTAGCCCGGGTCGGCATTGTGGTTGCAACAGATTCCCGACATTTCTTTTGAATAACCGACGCTGAGGCTTGTGGGTAATGTAGTCCTGATCTCTGTCTTATTCATCTGGATCTCCGCCTAGCCCATCGACTTCTCATCGATTATTGGTTCTTGAAGGCATCTTTTATTTTGGCATGCAAAGAGGAAACAACAAAGACATCCTGCTGACGTCACAGTGCGGAAGCCGGAACGGGAACAGGTGTGAAGTGGGCGTGGCAGTCGGGATTTTTCTTATTGTACCTTTTTGTTATGGTAAAATGACGACCCTAGTCATCTTGCCGGACATTAATTAGCTGAAATGAATTTATTTTCTGTCAGAAAGCATCAAAGAGAAAACAGAGAAACCAGGTGACAGAAAAAAAAGAACCTTTATTTCTTTTTTTATACGTACCAACACTTTGAAATTAAAACCTATGTCATTACTCACAACTAATATAGATCTGCACATAGCAAATAAATCAACCCCAAAATAATTACAAAGTTCTACCACCTTTTCCTCAAACTGCATTACACACAAATGCTGGACAAAAAAAAAAAAGTTTGGTCATTCTTCTTTCCTGCTGTTACCGCCACATGGAAAGTGGATGACATTTAAAAAGATGCATTTTTCCACTCTCCTGTCACCCATCTGTGCCATTAAAGAAATAACTCAGTAAATAATTGCACATTGCACCCTATTATTGCATTAGCTGCAGTTTGTCTTAGAATACTCAGCCATATACACAAATGTCATTACATTTTCCAAACACCGAGTAACACGTTGATGCACTTACGACTCAATAGTCCTGCTTAGCAATTAAAATTCATAACGCACAACATCTTTAGTCAAATGCACATGCCAAGGGCGTTAATTAGAATTAGCAATCCTTGTTTGTTCATTCTCATTTGTGTACTAATTGGAAGCAGAGATTTGTGCACGTGCTCCGATAACGGCTAAAACCCGCAATACCTCCGGAGGGCGTTCGTTAAGTTGGATAGAGACCCCTCTGCGGTATTTCATCGCTGTCCTAAAAAGTACATTTGCCATAAAATGTGATTGCAGTTTGTTCCTATGACAAACGTTCCCATTAAAGTACAAGCTAGATAAATAAAAATAAACACAAATTCATATTCATAATTCTAGCGCTACTACTTGAGTTCACATCAAAATGTAAGTATTATTGCAGAATAATGGTTGCGTATGTACGGTTCATCATAGCGATACAGCATTTGGTCCATTTACAGAATTACATTTATGTTACCGAAAGCTTAGTATTCAAGGAAAAGATTCACAATTTGATTATTTGCTTCCCGGTCAAGAATTCCAATCACTCCCACTCATTTCCAAATTAGCATTCAGCTGAGCCACGGTAGCGCAAGGACAGACAACATGAAAAAAGCTAGCCTGGCTCTGTACAAATGTGAATATGCATGGTTAAATCGGAGTAATTAACATGCAGAATATCTTTTGTTCGCTTAATTAATGTTAGATTTAGCTCAGCATAACTGAAATCATAGCTAAACACTTCTGTCTTAGATGAAACCAGATAATTCGTTACATTTTCAAGACTTCATGTCAAACTCATCCTCCGAAACTCGACGGTCGGAAATGAAAGCGTCGTTATCGACATTAAGAACAAATCGAGACGTTGCTGTTTTGGACGGTTAACATTCAACAGCTGTTTTGTCTGTGTCTGACAAAATCGAACCGCGCTCAGACGAAGCCGTCCCGTCGCATTTAGAGCATCCTTATGAGTGGAATGCACGAGGGACGGCTGAAGCGCCGAATCGTGCCGACTATCAGCCGCGCCTCGCCCTCAGATTAAATACAAAAACAACAAAAGTAAAGAACCGTAAGCGTTACACGTGCATCGACCGCCACGCCGTAAATAAATACATCCTGGTTAGCAGGAATTGTCATCCAACATGTCCTTTAAAAAAAAATAATAATAATAATAATAAAAAGACATTCAAACCTAACGCGTCAAAACAACCGTATGACAACAAAGTTAACACGACAAGATGAACAATCTTGAAAAGAGACTGAGTGGTCACGTCCGCCCAGGCCCCCCACGGGTCCCCCCCCCCCCCCCCCCATGAACCCCTGAACATTCCTCGGCCCAAAAAGTACCATTTGGCTCCGTCCAAAACATTTAGGCCAGTCAGCTTCCCTCCCTCGGTTTCCTGCTCTCTCCCTAAAATGCCCATTTTTTGTTTCCACATCCGGCAATTTTTATTTATTTTTTTAAGACAAGGGAAGGAAGCCGAAGAGTTTGGACGCAACGCTTGGCTTTTTAAGTCCAACTATAGTCCCTCCCAGCAGAGAGACAGTCCAGAGTAAAGTGTTGACTAGTCTATTGCATGAGCGCCGCGTAGTCGGCTAACGTGCTAAGTCACAATAGCCTCTGTACAAAACAAATACAGTTAGCAAACAATCATTGAAATTTTCAGTGACTGATTTAGCCGCTGATTTTTTTTTGCACTTTCCCATTCATGCATCTAATATACTAATAATTGATCGTTCGTAGGAAGAGGGTATGTTGGAAAGTTTTTCATTTGGGCAGGGAGTAGGACTGGACGTGAATGACCAAAAAAAAAAACAGGAGCACAAAGATATAGCAACGTTTGAAGGAACACCTGCACTGAACGGTTTTACGCAAATTACACAACGATACGACACCGAACACATGCAATATAAGCGATAATTTAAGTATATAGGACAATAACATGAGAAAGGAGGCTCTGGGAGTGACACCATTGGCTTAAAAAGGGTCATGTGATGCAGCAAAGAGTCATGGGTAGAGATCGGATTCGTAAGAATAGGACAGTCCGGTGTTTCTCTCTGTTTGAAATTTGGCTACATCCCACCACACTCTGCCGATAGCGTCACGGAGCGGCTGCAAAAAAAAAAACTACGTCTCTACAAATACTTTTTACTAGTACTTTTCATAGTTTTAAATGTTTTGACGCCTCGCCGGCAGAGAAAAGCCAAAAGATAGCGATAAAAAGATGAACACAAGTTTTTTTTCTAAATAAACATTCAACATGCTTCAACAGTTGTCTAAAAAAACCCACTAATGAACAGAGAATTTCTTTTTTTTTTGTGTGTGTGTGTGTGTTTTTTTCTTTCTTTAATCTGGCTCTCTGAAAAAAAAAAAAAAAAAAAATGAGCACCAAACCCTCGCCGGCAAGTGACTTTGAACCGGGGACGAGAAGGCGGTCGGGGGCTTTTCAGAGAGCCTGAGCCAGAGTCCGGAAGGGCTTCATCAGGGTCGTCTGCGGGTCGTCAGTCAAGGAGAAAGGGCCGAACGGAGGAAGCCAGTCAGGGATCTCAGGATGTGGTCATGGAAGATGGGTCGTTCCACATGGCCGCCACGTCTCGGAATCTGGTGGATCGACGGAAAGGTTGCTTTTAATGAAAACATCGTATTAACGCGACATCCCTGTGATGCGTATTTCTGATGATAGTTCCATCATAGGCTGCGTTCGAACCTTGCGTTGATGAGGTACTGGGCCAGGCTGATGTTGGCGGGGGTCCCTGTGATGGTGATCTGGCGCTCCGATGACCCTTCCATGGCGTTAGCAATTTTGATCTGCGCCCCAGACATCTGGCGGATCTCGTTGATTTTGGTTCCCTGACGCCCGATTATGCAGCCTATTAGCTGGGAAGAAGAAGAGGCGGGACTTAGGATGGACCTGTGCTCATTATCACATCTGATGACGAATGACTCGGTGAATGTACTCACATCATTGGGAATGGTGAGTTCATGAGTACTGGCCTGGTTACTGGCATCCAGACCTGCTGCTGGAGACAGGAAGCCGGTAGACGGAGGGGAGAGAGGAAGGAAGAGGATCAAATAGACTTTGGCGCATCGAGGGAGCGGCGTCGATGAATTCCAGGCCGTCGATCGACTTTAATGTTTTCTGTCGATGGACAGTTTGACGCTGTCCCGAGCGGAGCCCGATCAAAATGTCTTGCAAAACTCCGATTGCGAATTACGCTCCGATTCAACAAAGTATAAAAGGGGAAACCAGACAACGAAAGAAAACATCAACAAGAGCAGACCACCAGCAGGCCATGTCGACGGCGGCGCGCCACAGAGACCATTAAGGAGGAGAACGACATGAAGAAGAAGAAGAAGAAGAAGAGAGAGAAAGAAGAGAGAAAAGAGGGTGGACCGTAATGTCTCTGTCGCTACAGGTAAAAACGAGAGAAGGAGCTTTGGTAAAGAGGGTCGTCGTGTAAAGGTGGGTACGTACCGGGGAAGGCAGGGGTGGTCTGTCCGAGGGGGGTAAAGGGGGTTTGCTGCATAGCCAACTGGTGGAGCTTGCTCAACTGCTGGGGGGGGGTGGGGGTGGGGGGGGGGGGGAGGCGGAGGACAGCAGAGCTATGAGGTCATCGTTAACAACACACTCAGAGATACGTTCGCACACACTCCAAACGCACACGTGGGACAGGTGTGTCCGAAATGCCTGAGGATGACCGGACAGGCGAGGAAGAGCGAAGAAGACAAGAGACTCATGGGGGGGGGGGGGGGGCTTGGCCTGAGTTGTGTGACCGCGAGCAGAGGTCTTTGACCCGCCTCTTGACCAGGTGTGTTTCGCACACGTTCCTTTTATTTTTGCGGGTCCACAATAGCGAGAGTCGTTTCCTGACTCTTTATTGTGTTTATTTTATGGCGCTGAATTTAAGGTGGAAACGCCATGCAGCGGGTCTTTGGTCTGGGCACGTCTTCAGACCAAGCCCCATGAGATTAAACGTCAAACCAAAGTGGGGGGGGGGGCAGGAGTCAAACGTTTCGGAGCTGCGCGTCATTGTAATATTAACAGTTAGCATTAATACGGGTGGGAGGAGCCTGTGAGAGAAGAGTAGCACTCACATCTGGATGAGGGATGGCGTACTGTCCTTGAATGGTATAAGCCTGCAAACAACCCCCCCCAAAAAAAAAAACATTTATTGTTCTATTACAGGCAAAGATGAAATACTGGATTGAATAAATGACGTTTCTACAACTCAGGCGCTTCTCTCTGTTTAGCCATCGCAGCAAAAACGTACATCAAAGACATGCATTACAGAATCCCTGCTCACTCATCAATCAGATCCAGTTGAACTAAATCAATAAAGGTAGACTCAGACAATGAGGAGGGGGTGATGGGGAGGGTGTGGAGGGAGCCGGAGGAGTTCTTTATTTGTTGTGAAGTTTATTGGGGGGGGGGGGGCACAAAGGTCAGAACTGAGTTCAAATGTTATTTTAGCTGCCGAGCTACCGCACGAGGTCAGTTTATATCTTATTTAGGTGGAAGATTGATTGATTGATTGATCAGGCTGATCCCATTAAATCACAAGAAGACAGTCTTGGGGTTTGTTTGTTTTTTTTGTCGTCTGACAATTTGATCCCAACTCCGACCACTAGAGGCCGCCGTGGCATTTCACCGCTCCTCGTTGTGGGACAGGTCACATGACCAGAACACAGGTGCGTCAGCTTCCTCTTGTCCAGGTGAGGTTAGCTTCCATCATGTCAGCCCAAAGGCAACATTTCATTGAGTTTAAGTCCCTTTCGAGAAAACATTGGACGATGATGTCGCTGCCGTTATTATCGATTTAAAGGTAAGCGGCCATTTTTTTTTCCTAAAGATATAAATTATAATTTAATTACATTTAAATTCTGTTCATGGCTGAGAGTTATCCCAGGTATGTTTGAACGGTAGGTGATGGGGGGGGGGAGACAGTAAACAGCGGTGGTTCCATGCTGGTTGGGGGTGGGGGGAGGAAGTGTTTGGGGGGGGGGGGGTTGTGAGTAAAACCTGGTGTGACACTAACAGGCAGTGGCTGGTGCTGCAGTAAGAGGCTGAGGTTGGCTGTGGTCGCCCCCAGCGGTCTGCTCTTACCTGGCCACCTGAAAAAATGACAGGGGTGGAGGCAGGCTTGGGGCGGTAGGGATGGTGGCACCTTTCGGTGGGGACTGAGGGAGAGCAGAGGAGGAGGAGGAAGAGGAGGAGGAGGAGGAGAAGAAGGGTGAAATGTGGAGAGAGCGTTAGAGCAAAAAAGAAAGAGAAAAGAAGTTGCATAAAGTGAGACCAGGAGTGGGGGGGCGGTGCCTTGGGTGGAGGTGGGGGGGGGGGGGCGACCGGTGACGGTGCTCTTTCACTGTGTGTTCATGCTGACGGAGAAAAAAAAAAAAAGAGTCCAAATCGTGGTTCGGTGCTCAACTAAAGTCGGATTTACCTGGAACACCACTTTCAACTGGATAATGATGACTCTACACACGGGCGTTTCAAAACATCTACGGAGCCCCCGCAGAGAGACTTACAGTCACGGCACATATCTCCTAGCATCCGTCCGTGAAGGCCCAGCGGGGGGGGGGGTCTGGCTGCGCAGATAATCATTCGGATTAAAGTGCAGGCAACGGAGAGACAGCTGCAAATCGGGTGGGACTTACTTTAGTTTAAAAAGAATTCTGTCAAAATTTACGGCTTTATCACGTTTCGGAAGTGAAATTTGTTGCAAAAAAAAAAAAAAAAAAAAAAAATTCACTTCCAGTCCGCTGTGGAAGTGAATTAGCAGATGACGCTGACATTCATTGTTTCCCTTCATGTCTCTCCCCCCCCCCTTCCTTATCGTACCTCGAGCATCACCACACAAATCTGTTTCACACACTGGATGATGGCTTCCGGCGCCCCCGAGATGGTCACGGCTCTCTCGGTGGAGTTTGGCAGCATGTCTCCGGCCACCTGGACCTGAGCGCCTGTCGACTGGAAGTGAGAGCGGAGAGGATTTAAAGCTCAAATCTTGGATATTATTGATCGGGAGGAGAGTTTTTGGCTTTCGGCGCCCTACCTCTCTCATCTCTTTGATTTTGGAGCCTCCTTTGCCGATGAGGGAGCCACACTGGCTGGCTGGGACGACGAGCCTCAGGGTCACGGGGGGTTTACTGGTGGCGGGACTGTTGCTCATAGAGTTGATGATATCCTGAAGGGATCGGAGGAAGGAGGACTAATATTTTTTGTGTCCGCTTTTTTTTTTTGCGCGTCAGAAACGTCTAATTTATTTTAAAGCTGTATTTTATTTGAGAAGGAGAAGGTTTTGTGCGGACGGAGGCGCTGATCCGGCGCTCCAAATTCAAACACGGTACTGGCCCACTTTCAAAAGGTGCTGCAAGGTTAGATCAGCACATTTCTGTCGGGCGTAACGGGGCCAAAGCCTGCTTTGTATTCCATTTGGAAATGAGTCTGTGCGGGACAATGAAGTGGAACAAAGTGCATTTACTCAAGCGCTGCTCTTAGGTGCAGATTTTAAAAATGTTTTTGATGTTTGTCATGTAAAGACAGATTTAGTATTAGAATTATGACGTCATTTGGAGCAAAAAAAAAAAAAAAAGCTTATTTGGTTTCCTGAAAATCTTTTTTTTTTTTTTTTAAATCAAACGGTGAACTGTCATTTTATTTCGATTGGTTGAAAATCAATTAAACGATCAGATTTTGTGCGTATTGACAGCTGTTCGTTTTAATGATTAGCAGGTTGGTACTACCTCCTCGAACTTGTAGGCTATCATAGCGAAGGCCTTGAAAATGGCGTCTGTCGGCCCGGTGATGGTGACTATCCGTTCGGGGCAGTTCCCTTCTGAGATGTTGATCCGGGCGCCGCTCTAAAAGAGGGGAAAAACAGCCGTGATTTGGAGCCAAAAACACACGTCGGGAGCGTTGGATTGGCTCGACTTACATCTTCACGCATTTTCTTCACCGTTTCTCCTTTCTGGAAGTAAAGACAAGGAACGTTATTGAGATGTGTAGTGACCCCTACTGGCATTGGGGGGCGCTTTGCACGCTCTGCTTGTTGTGTTGGGGTAAATACCTTTCCTATGATGCTTCCAACCTCCTGCAGGAACACAAAAAAACAACGTTAGGTTTTATTTCGTGCCGGCGGTGGCGCTTTAAATTGGAAATAAACCCAGCGTTCCAGGGCAGGGGATTTATTTTCGTGTGTTATTCCCACCTTGCCGTGCATCAGCAGCCTGATGGTGAGGGTCACGTTCAGTCCGCCTTCGGATTGGACTTTGATTGGCTCCATGTTGGGATCGGATGTCGAAGGAAGGGTCACGTGAAAGAGGAGTTCAAGGGCCAATGCGAGCGTGACGGAGTCGGCCGACTGGTCCCCTGTCGGGCAGAAGAGGCAGTATTTACAGCCTTTTTCGATGAGAAATGTAAAGTAACGGGGAGCTTTCAAGCATTTAGTGGAATAAAGAGCTTCTCAAAAGGGATCGAATCGACTGAGACGTTAAAATCTAGACTGAGCCCTCGCACGCCGAGCACCGCTTTCATTTGTTCGAGGCCCATTTCAGCCGGAACGCATCTGATTCTGGCTGACAACCGGCGCAATGACTCAAAGGCTTCGGTTCAGAGGACGAGCACAAGAGGGCGCTGCAGTCCAGGAGGGTGGATCTCGCGCCGCAGCATCAGGACCAGGTTGATCTGGAATCTGCGGCACATTAAAACTGTTTTTTTGCTTGAATGTAATACTGCATAGAGCTTCAGTTAAAATTAAGTTACATTTAAATGAGTACATAAATTACTCTTTATTATTGAGGAGACTGGAGGTACTTTTATTTTGAAATCTGTATTGTGAATTATGATTTTTTTTTTAAATAAGAAACTAAATTGCAAAAAAAAAAGCATTGATCGATGTAAGAAAATATCAGATCATGTGATTTCTCTTTATTGAACCTTTTTTTTTGGCACAAACACGACGCCTAAATCCGCGGCTCCTGCATTTTGTAGAATGATGCGACGCGAGGAAGGAGACGTCTAAATGCGTGTCCGAGTGCTGCTTTCCTCTGATCAACAATGCAGCCGTCGCAAAGAAAATTCTGGTAAGAGAGAAGCCCCCCCGAAGCAGCTGACCTTGACTCAGACAAGGTCATCCTCCGCCAATCAGAAGCATTGTTGCCACGTGGAAATTGATTATTCCCTCATTCGATCACCTTAAATAGCATAAAAACAGACGTTTTTATCCTCTGAAGGTCACTCGGCCTGTTTTTCCTTTATAATTTTAGGATTATGCGTATTTTGGATGTTCATATATTTACATTTATTCCTAGAATATATCAAAATGGATGCTTTTAATTGACTAAAAAGCCCCCCCCCCCCCACCTGAAACTCAACCCAGCCGTTTTGTTGGGAACGTCTTTCATCATCGGAGCAGCTGCCCCGTCCGCCAGCGGCCCCAGAAGCCACTCCCCCCTCTAATCTACGCTCAGCGCTGCCTGATGTGTCGGTTGGAGGCCAGTGGGAGGTTCGAGAGATAAAGACGGGGATTCTGTTGCCAGCTGTCCCTCCAATCTCCCAGTGGAGACCAGATTACATAAAAAAATAAAAAAATAAATCCTTAATCTGGGTTTAAGACCCAAACCAGCGGTGCAGGTCGTCAACGGGTGGAGGATGGGGGGGGGGGGGGGGGGAGAAACCCAAGACCGATGGCTGGCGAAGAAGAAGGGAGTCCAACTGCTTCATGTCTCACTTGTATTTCAGAAGCGTGCGGCCGGTACCGTCTCTTATCCGCTCATCCGCGATAATCCCAGCGAAGGAAAAGAAAAGGAACTCCTTCCCTCTGATCGGGGCAGAAACTGCAGATTGAGGTCAACAGAAAAAATGAAGTCTTTTAGGCGAGGTCGGAGTTGAGAGCCGCTTTTGAATGGTTCGCCCCACCGGATTGTATTTTTTGCTCATATGTCCCGTATCATAATGGGATTAGGCCGAGCCCCCCCCCCCCCCGGATCATTTGCCCCATTGGGATGACACCTCCCTCCGTTTCTTACTTTCCAAAGCCCTCACTTCATTTCCAACACGCATCGATTTTTCCTCCCATCTCCTCCGGGGGGCGACGGGAATTTTTCATGACATCTGATGGGGAAAGTGGGTCATGCTCGGTGTTGCGGTGCAGCTAGCCGCCTCCTCTATTGCGGCTATTGAATTAATCACGCTTTACGCTCCGATGGACGACGAAGTGCACAAAATGGCTCCGCCGCCGCCCCCGCCCCCCCCACGCCTCCCCATTCTTCCCCAGCGCTCGCCACGGATAAAGCCTTATGGTGTTGCTTTTGAAGAACTTGAATCTGAGCTCCCTCCTTTTATGTCTCTCCGGCGAACCGCTGGCGTGGAAATGATGCGGGAAACACTCGATGGACGAAAGGACGAAAGTTAGTCGTCGTTTCAAAGTCCTTTAGCAAAGAGGAAAGGCTCATTGGTGATGCAATTACAGGCCTTGTGCCATATTATTGGTGTTTGAAGGCGTAAACGTCTCCTCCAGTTGTCTCCGACCCGCTTTGACTCCTTTGAAGTGCGGGAAAAAAACTAAAAATGTCAAAGATAAGAGAAAAGTTTAAGTTTTAATCGTCTTAAAGCTTTCAGACACTTCTCGTTTTGTAGTTTTGAGAGGTGGAAACCGGAATTTCTATTTAATATCAAATCAAATCATTGTTTTTGTAAATTCAGCCGATCATCGG